>NC_034412.1:22913894-22916925 GCF_002078875.1 Numida meleagris | reverse complement strand
CCCCGGGTACCGCCTACGGGCCGCTTCCCCGCGTGCCCTCCAAAACGGGAGACATCACCGCGCAACTTCACACCAGGTCCGCCCCGACGTGCACCCCGCCCCCTCACCTCCCCGCGTAGGCCTGGGGCCGCGCACACCCGCTCGGTGGCAGAGGTGAGAGCCCGGCCGGCAAGGACCCCGCACCGGCGGGAGCGGCTCTGGCACCATCCCTGCGGGGCCTCCCTCGTGCCGCGCCTGCGGGGCCCGTAAGCCCTGGCACGTGCCTCCCTCTCATCTCCTCGGGCTAAAATTAACCGAGGACAAAGCTCGGCTCAGCCCCGCGCTCCCCCTCCTCCTGCGAAGAGCGTGGAAGGCAGGCAGCCCCCCCAGCGCCCGGCTGTCCCTCCGGACCCAGCTCCATAACCTTCCGCTTGTCCCCCGGGTTGTGCGGCCGGCGGTGTCCCTCCCAGCCCCGACCCTCCCTTCTCTGCAAGGTACCCGACAAAGCCCCCGAAACAGGATTAGCGTGGGCGAGGAATGGTTTAGGCTGGTTGCTGATGGGATTTACTCACAGGGAAGGAGAGGGAGAGGAAAGCACCAGCTCGGAGGCAGCACCTGCTTGTGGCTGGCTCGTGCCTGAGCCTGAGTGTCACAGGGGAGCAGTCATGGCATCTCTCACTGTATCTCAGCTGAAGGCACACATGAAGCAGCTTTGCAACCCCTCCGTAGTGTGGTGACCTCCAGCTGTGCCTATTGGCCAAGCTCATTGCCACCAAACCTCAACAGAAAGGAACCACTAAGGACTCTTGGAGCAGCCCTGGCTGCTGTTGTGGCCTGCAGCAAACATGGGGCAGCACCTGAGGGCATGGAGGCTCCTGTGTGAGTCAAAATTGTGGGTTTGTTTTTTTCCCCAGCCTCATGTAACAGGTAGGGTATGCTTGGACAAACAGAGAAGCGGAGAGTGAGAGGCTCAGCTGTCAAAATTAAGGAAATGGATGGGACAAACACAATAAACAAGAGGTAACAAATTATGAGAGAGAGATCAAAGGTGGATGGAATCAGGCTGTAAATAAAATAGCAGCCATTGGATAGATTGTGAACCAGGAGTACTCAGTCAGTGGGGAAATGGGAGAAATTCCTGGCATCGGGGGATAGGGAATATAAGGAATATGTGGTTTTGGTTGTGAGCTCCTGCTTGCAGGACGCTCGCCATGGCAATGGTGAATTAGAACATTTTCACAAGAGATTTTATCTCCAAAAAATCATTTGAGTTATTTCTGACACTTCAGACTATGGATGTAGTGCTAAACGTGATGGGATTTTCCATGCTAGGCAATACCACATGAGTGACACAGGGCAGTCCCATGCAGAAAAACAGCAAGAAATCAGGCCTGGGGGCCTACACTTGGTTAATGGTGGCCATAGAAGAGACAAATAATGTGTCTACACACTTCTATGATGGACGCTTTGCAATGAAATGTAAACAACTAAACAGACAAACAGGAAAAGCAGCTACAGCACAACCAGGTTGCCATCTGCTGGATAAAATCTCTGATATATAAAAGGAGGAGCAGAAAAAGTATGACAAAGTGATATTTCTTTTTGAAAATACATGCCTAAATAGGTAAAATAATAAAGAAAAGTATATATGCAAGAATTTTGCAGGAACATAGTTCATATGTACAAAAATGAAATCAGAAAAGTCCAATATAAAAAAGGTAAACAGAAAGAAATATAAACAACTCAGTGATTTCTACGCAAAAATACAGCGTATAAAAATGTTAAAAGCTAAGCAGGGTAAATCCTGACTATTCCCGGGATGGGAGCCCAAACTGGAATTCCAAATGCTATTTTTCTTTTGGCTTAGAGTGCAGTGATGTGCTGCTTTTTTTCTGTTTTCTACTGTGTGTACATGCCGATGTGAAGCTGGTGGGTGCGGGAGCGGGAGCAGGCGCTGTCTACGGCCACACCACCCTGGCAACGCCCGATCTCGTCTGATCTCGGAAGCTAAGCAGGGTCGGGCCTGGTTAGTACTTGGATGGGAGACCTCCTGGGAATACCGGGTGCTGTAGGCTGCCTGCTTTTGTCGCAGGGCTGCGCGCCTTTTCTTTCCCTTCCGTCCCGGCCGCTGGGGGCGTTGCGTCGAAGCGAGCCGATGCGGGGTTCCTGGTGGCCTGCGGCCGTCCCACCCTGGTTACGCGTGATCTCGTCTCATCTTGGAAGCTACGCAGGGCCGGGGGATTTGAAGAAGTACTTCCTCCAAGACTTCTCTTTGTGCTTGTTTGCAGCACCACTGTTGTCTTTAGATGCCGTGGGTGAGGATTGTGATGGAAGTGTGGAGATGGGGAGTCCCGTCAGGCTGCTGTGCTTTAACAGGGTGAAAGAAACAACAACGGAACGCCTACAGTGGGACAGACGGCATCAAGATCTTCCCCTTTGCCTTCCTGCTCTGTGCGTGCAGAGACTTCTCCGCTCGTCTTTGCATTCCACTGCCATCTTTGGGCCAAAGCGGGTGCTGGGAGGAAGCAAAGGACGCCCGAGGACTTAGGATGGGCCATCGCGATCCTAGAGGAACGCTAGAAGACATGGAAGATTGGCCAATAAGGCTGCGTGTGTTCAGCAGTACTTGGGGGTGGGTAGGATGGTGCATTTGGGAAGGTAATGACTATGTAATACAGGTGAAAGTGTCACCTGCTCAGGAGCGATCACGCGGTGGAGCATTCTCGGAGCGATCTCGATGGTATTGCAGCGCTGCCTATAAAGAATAGGCTGCTGAGGGTCAGCCGAAGTTTGCAGAGAAGTTTCTATGCGTCAGTTTCTTGGAGTCCCGGTCCGTGTTGGTAAGTGTGTGGGAGACGAGGCGCGAAGATCGGGTGCTGCAGCGCGTATTGTGCGGGGCTCTGTGTGCGGGGCTGCGGTGTTTTTTTTTCCGTTTGCTCGGCGTGTCCGTGCGGTGTGGGCGCAGGTGTCGGTGCGGTGGTGTTGGCTAGGGGGTGCTGTGCGCGCTCGTGAGCGGCGTCGGTGTCCGGTGGCGGGTGGCGGGTGGCCGTCG
>NC_034412.1:22889097-22913794 GCF_002078875.1 Numida meleagris | reverse complement strand
CCGAACCCTACACGAAACCGAATCCTCATCCTGACACGTGTCCTATCCCCAAGGCTATGGCTAAACCTTACATTAACACTAACCCTAACAGTAACGTTAGCCGGAGGCATAATTCTACATGCACCCTAACCCTAACCGCTAACACTAGACCTAACCCTAACCCTAACCCTAACTTTAACACTAACCCTATCCTTATAATAACCCTAACCATAATTCAAAATTCTAACCCTAACCCTATCACTACCCATACCCTACCAAACCCCTATCCCTAACACTACCTCTAACACTAAACCTCTAAACACGAAACCTTATCCGTAACCCTAGCACTATCCTGGATCCTGACTATAAACCTATCTCTAACCCTAACACTAACCCTGTACCTAACCTTATTTCTTAGGATGAATTTTGATTCTTAGTAGTGAAACGGGATGTCTGAAGATAATTATCCAATGCCAGTTCATAGTCAAATCCTTCATCTTGCTGTGACAGCTCAACCAAAAATACCCCTAATTACTAGATTCCTCATCACTAGAGAGGGTGATGAAAATTTACGCAAGTTATTTTTAGAACGAAGAAACAGCACAGGAGCCAGAGTAATGCCTACCATGTCAGGATGTCATAGAAATATTTCATGAAATCATGTTTTGGGGGAAAATTATTACCATGGCAAATGTATAGAAACCAGTGATAAATTCAGATTGGAAACAATTTTTTTTATAAACAATGTGTTCTTACAGAGTAAGTAAGCAGGCTGGTAATCTTATGCATATGTGGTTCAGCAGTACATTATATTTTCTGTTTGAAAAAAGTCTTGTTTCTGTGAAGAAATTTGCTTTGCCTCTTTCATTTCTCATCTTACTCAAATAGAAATGACGACCTGTTCCATTCTCCTTGCACCGAGCGTATTTTTAATCACTTTCTTGTTATTTCTTAATTACTCTGCAGTAAGGACGTTATTTCTCTTCAAATATTCTCTTTCCTTTTGCATCAAGAGATTCTTCTCACTGTGAGTTGTGTTTTACTCTGACTTGCCTTGATTATGGGACATTTTGATCTTGACAGCTGTGAACTCCCCATGAAACAACCGCAATGAGGAATCGCCACTCTCTAGTATCTAACCCATTCCCCATTAGTCTGCTTAAAACTTTGAGCCAATGTATGCAATGAGGTAAGATAAGGAAATAGATTCATAAAGTTCTTGGAACAGTCAAGGGTGGGTAATTTTCTAACAGGGAACAGTGTACTTCTTTCAGTGAGAAAAATCTTCCTCGTGTGGCTTTCGTAGAAGTCATCCAGCATTTATCTTCATACTAAGGTCTCTGAAATTCCATTGCAAATCCAGGCTTGATACTTCTAATTCCTAGAGGAGTAATACTGACTTGCAGATCAAGAAGCATTCTGTTCAATCTTGGTATCTCTTTGTTTTATCCAGTCTTTGTGAATATGCATGCACACACATATATTTATCTGTAGATTCCAGATTTCAGTTGTTACTATCCATACAGTGAATTAACTGTTGTATGTTGTTTACAGTTCTTGTATTCATAAGCAAATTCCAGATCCCAGTTATATAATACAAAAGAAATAAAAACTTTTCTGTGCAAATTAAAAAAATCCTTAGAATTGCATCTGTGGGAAAATGAATATGACCATGACTTGTGGCAGGAAGAGATGTTTGAATGTTTTCTTGCATTAATGTGTTCTTGACATATGTGAAATACGGACAGTGACAAAAGACAAGTGACAAATGACAGTGATAAACTATAATCATACTATTCAAAACTAACCTGGACTGGATTGTGTGTTTTTGTACGTTGTCAAATACGTAGTTTTGGTTTTGACTTTGAAGAAGCTTTTTATATCTAAGGATTTGTAACATTTGTCTCATCTGAAATACAGAGAAATTGCCAATTTTTTTCATCTTTTAGTTCCCTGGAACTGCACAAGAAATTAATTGCTGAATTTCGAGAGTGTTTTCTTTAATTGAGCCAGTGAATTTCTGGAAAAGTTAAACCTCTTCTAGTGTTGGAGCCAACAGAACTTTTAACCCAAATGGTAACTTTCAGATGGAGATCACTGCCATGAACTCATCTTTCATGTACTTTTTGATGTTTGCATTTCAGAAAGAGTGCTGAAGATTAGAGTAGCTTCCGCATTTGAACTTACTTTTTCCCTGCTGAGGATACATCAGTGTCGGAAGCTTTTGGCTTCTTCTTTTATTATTAAAGGACACATGCCAGAAAATCCTAAAAGGAATAAGGAATAAAGAAAAACCTGCTCATAATCCACCAGTTCATCCTGCTATCAATTGACACAACTTTTCTCTGACATCCTCAGAGTCATCTATCAGGCCATCTAGCTCCTAGACTAGTTTTCTGTCTGACTTTTTAGAAGGAAATTTGTCAGCACAGGACAAAGTGGAAGTGCATGGTTTTTCTGGTCGTATACAGTTACTGTGCTGGATGAGACTCCTTATTTCATATATCAGTCACAACTTCGGTTCTTACGTTGATGGCAAGATGAATGAGTGAGTGTGCCCTGGAAGCCAAAAAGACCAACAGTACTCATGAGTGCACCAGGCCCAGAACTGCCAGCACAGCAACTCCTGCTGTGCTCTTTCTCCTGGGGCCTCACTTTGAGCACTGTCTACAGTTTGGGAATCCACTGGGTGGACTGAGAAATATCCTGTGCCCCATTCCACCACCCAAAATGCCACACTATGTCTCAAAAGACAGATCATACAGAGATATGGTAGCCCAAAAAGAACTGAGTCTGATAATGGGACTAATTTTAAAAATGCTCTCATAAACACGTAGGCTAAAGACCATGGAATTGAAGGCATATATCATGTCCTCTATCATGCACCAGCTTCTTGGAAAATTGAATGATAAAATGGCCTTTTAAAACCTATGCAGGATGTAATGGGTGGCAGAACATTCAACTGCCAGCCTCATCCAGTCTTATCAAATTACAGAACACTCAACCTATATTGTAGTTTTTGAGGTCTTGCTCAGCAGCCAGAATAAGGGACTTAGATCCTAAATCCCAGAGGCACCCTACTTCCTTGTATTTAGTGATGTGCAATAACCAAGTGAGTCATGAATCTGACATAGTAAAACTATGAAGTTGGCAAAATGAGTGCAAGATGGTATGACAGTCCTTACTGATATTTCAGATGTTCAGTTTATCTGTGCTGTGAACTTTTGTAGGTAATACATACCACCCATTGGAAACTTTTTCTACCATAGTAAGGAAGAACCATATGATGTAGCTGCTAAAATGGAATTTCAGTGATGACATGTGTTGAGTCATAAGAAGCACATCTTTCAGCATAATTTCTTGTTTGTATGGCACTTCTCCTGAAGACCTCTGAATGCAAGATCATTTGACATATCTGATCCTTTTCTAGGTGTTCGATACTGTCAAAACACAGACAAATAAATACTGAAGATTTTGCATCATTACTGTTAGAGGTTGAATAGGTGATGAAGAAGGATCTGTTTGACTTTCAGTTTCATTAATCTGCTCTTTATTTCAGTTTTTTGGGTACAGGCAAATCAGTACAGACGATGCCTTTGACGTTCTTGCTGCTATTAGTTAATATGAAGCTTCATTCTGGGAGAAGAGCAAAGTAATCAACCATGATGTAGATGTATCTGGCCTCTTTCTGATCTTTGTAGTATGACTTTAACATAGTAAA
Source organism: Numida meleagris (assembly GCF_002078875.1). Taxonomy (NCBI): domain Eukaryota; kingdom Metazoa; phylum Chordata; class Aves; order Galliformes; family Numididae; genus Numida; species Numida meleagris. The sequence continues at coordinate 22,910,094 of NC_034412.1, read as the reverse complement.
AATGTAGTTATACCACAGTGCATATACAGTGACCATTCAACTTCTTTTGAGAGAATTGCTTCACCTGCCAAATCCATCTAGGTCTTCCTCACACAGAGGATTAATTATTGCTAAGTCAAAAAAAGGCTATCACCTTTTTTCTCCACAATCACAGGATACAAGGATGACATGTTCCTTTTGTCTGTTCCTAAGAGCTTCACTTAGACAGGTGGAAACTACCAATGCTTTTGCTCTTTCCAAACAGCATGTTTGGAAATGCAAGTGAAATTAGAGATTATGAAACGACCAATCTTGATCAAGCAGACAAGAAAAATATTCATCGCTACCTGCATGTTTATGGGATGGTAGATTTATTCAAGGAATTTTACTTCTTTTGAGATTTTTTTTCCCATAGTGAGTGTTAGATCAACTGATCATTGGTCACTTTAAGGCCACAAAAACACAACTTGTGAACAGGACATAGAGTTTGATTTTCTGCTCATATTTTTGCCCTCCTCACTGTGACATGCACATAATTTTCTCTGCCAAGCAAAGAACAGATTGCACTTAAGATGAAAATAAGTGAATTTGCAATGGCAGAGCACTTAATCTTGCTGTTTCTGCTTTTTTCTGTAATGACACTGCACCATAGGGTTTGGGAACAATAGTGCAGCTCTGTGCAGGACAAATTCATGTTGTTAAGTGACCATAGAAGGGAAAGAAATTGCTTATGTAAACATGGAAACAAAGCAAAGTGGATAATTTTCATTACAAAATCAACGTAATTTTAAATCTTAGAAAAGCCTTTGTCTTTCATTACGTAATACAGTTACTCACAGGTTCATTTTCAGGTTCAACTCTGCCTGCGGCTTTAAGGTGATTTCTGAGCCATGAAGTTACTTTTTTTATTTAAAACTTGTCAGGAGAAGTGATGGACATTGAGCCTTTTAAAGCCTGTCATTACTTCCAGCTACTTCTAGATTACCTTGGAAGTTTCACTCCTGAAATGTAGAAAGCTGTATGCTTTGAAGACCTGGTATGGTGCCTTTTCTTAACTGGAGATATGTATAAGACATCTTAGCAATGGCTCTTTCATCCTGGGAGACTTAACTTGGAAATATAGGAAACAACCTCAATAACAAATGCCTTTGCTCCATTCAGAGTGCTGTGCAGAGCTGTTAAAGGCTTGCAGTACATGTGCAAGTCGTCAGTAGAGTTTGGTACGATTAGTGCAGGAGGCTAAGAGCAGTAGCACTACTGCTAGTGCTGCTCTAGAAAACCACCTCATGGCAGGTGGGCATTTCCCCTGCAGTTGAGGCCTAAGATCGGCAAAGGGCAGTCCTGAGGAAGGGACTGAATTCAGCTAGGAGGAATATTGCAATAAATGATAAGGGCTTCATCTGACACTGAAGTACGCGGAACTGAACTTGTCTGGAGATGATGTAAAAACATCCACTTTCTTTCCAAAAGTGTCCTCAATAATTACATATGAGTTTTACAGGAAAAAAACAAATTATTTTGTTCTCACAGGGAAACTGACAGTAGGCCAAAAAGAAACTTGGAGTTTGCCAGGGACTGGCCTGTCTCATTAGGATAAAGGCTGAACTAAGCAGAGATAGGGAGTTATCTTCAGATGTTTTGAATAAATGAGTTCACAGAATAATTTAAAGCAATCTGGTCCCAACGTGTGAGCAGAGCATTAGTAACATGCTAGCTCAGGTTATCCAAAGAGTGTTTATTCCAGCGTCTTTCTGGGCTGTGAGATGATCACATCTTTGGTTCTGTTTATTTCTAACCATTTTGATGAGTATCATAATATTTTTTTTTTGCATGAAGTCAAACATTCAAGGTTCACAAATTTCTTCAAAAAACATTGAATGGAATTCCAGATAAGTTCTGAGATGAAGATCAAAGCATTTAGGAAATAATAGTGAGAACACCATACTTGAGTTGGAAACATCTGCTTTGCTTTTCTTTCTGCCAACCAAATAATTTGCCAAGATTATCAATATGTTTTCACCAAGCCAAGTTATAATTCCTCAACAAATTGTAATAATTATAGTGAAAAACAAAAACAAAAACTCACTGTAATCCTTTACAGTGTATGCAGTCTTCAGAATTTTGTTAAACAAAGTATTTGTAAATCTGAGCTAGATGATAAAAATAAAACACAATCGTAAAACTCTAGAGCAATGATCTTTTACCAATCCGCCTTTGTATAGCTTTCTATTCTAGAGGATATGCTCAGAAAACGTATTTGGGACTACGTGTTTTTTCTTTCTCGTTTATTTCTCTTTTGAAGAAATACCTTTGATTTTTATACTGAAGCATGATCACATTCCTGGCACTTGAACTTCAGAAACTTTCATGAAATTTCTACACTTCATGACAAAGAATCTGCCGTCAAGACTCCAGAAACATGTCTCTGGAAAATATCAGTTTCTCTGATATCCTACTGCTTTTTCACAGAATACCTCTGGCATCATGTATTAGGAACTTTCAACAGTAATAGTGACAAAAAGCAGTAGAGATGAATAGGACTGAATTTTCCTGGCATGCTCTAATTGTCGCAAATACATTACAGTAATGTTCACAAATGTCACTTGTTCGTACTGTGGAAGTCTCCTTGAGGGGACCATGTCTGCTGCCTGGAGAACTCTGACCCCTTGGAGAAATGCACGGTCCCTGTTTGGTTTTCCAGGCTGGCAGACTCACTGGGGCTGCTCTATATACTCCACCCTTGTTTTTGAACACTAAGCTGTTGCAGGCAGCACATCACAGAGTCATTTAGGTTATAAAAGTCCCTCAAGAAGTAGTAACCACAACAGGATCCTTCTGCTGATGATGACCAGCTTTGTCTTTCACGTGACATGAATGCACACGCATGCCTTAAAGCCACTGTCCTGGAGTGCCATGAGCCTATGGGTGTAGGCAGGGTGAGTGACCCGGGACAGTGCTGCAGATTCACGCATCAAAAGGCACACAGCCCAGAGGAAGAAAAAAGAGTTGATTGGGTTTTGGGTTCATTGCATGGTCTTAACAAAAAAATGCGTTGTAAAATGTGTGGGTGACTGAACTTCATCTCCTTCATCAAACCCTGAAAGCAAATCTTGATCTAATCTCAGGTGAGGCAGATTTCTGAAATTGGCTACGTGGTCCTTGGTGACTTCACAACTTCTGCCAAGGAACTGTTGCACTTTGGAAAAGTATCACCTGGTGCAAGGACATGTTGGAGGTCAGCGTCTGTCTCCTTTACCACCTCTAAGCTGTAGCCTCTTGGATGCCAAAAAAAAGTTGTGCTCCCAGCAAAGGCTGCTTAGCTTCCAGATGTGCTGAGGCAGGTTCAGAGCTGCAGCATATGGGAGCTGCAAAAAGTAGTATAGTTAGCATAGGAGTGGCTGTGGTTAGTCGGGCGAAAGACAGATTGCGCCAACAGACATCAGATGAACCCATGGGCCCTGCACAGACTCTTCTGTTTTCTGAAGGAGTGCGGATGACAGATATCCTAATTTATCCTAACTCCAGCCTAGCTTATAGCAGCTTTGATGTTAAAAAGTTATTGCTTGGGCAGGTATGTCAATTTTTAGGCTGAAACTTATTTCTACTGCAAAGTTATGTCTCGAAATTAAGGATTACTAATAAAAACATTGGTACAATCTTGAGGCACATTGGTGCTAGTAGGTTTTGTTGGTGTTGTTTCTAAAAAGAATAGTTCGTGGAATAGTTTGTGTTAATTACTCTGAAACCTGTTAATGCCTGGCTAACTGTGAGAAGCTCAGCTATGTGACAGAGAAATGGTGTTTAGTCTGAAGTTTACTTTTTTTTATAAAGTTCAAACAAAAGATTAGGCACCATCGTGATTTCACAGTTTAAAATCTCTGAGCTTGAAAAAAAACTAATTAAATTCCTGACATCAACAGTTTTCTTAATAAATACTAACCATGAATGCAGAAGAGTCTTGCATGTCATTACAGTCAGTGTAGGATTTCAATGCAAGAGCCATTAGCTGAGGTGTGGAAGAGTAAACACAAAGGGAAAGTATGGGAGACAGACTTTTTTTCTTCCCATTATCCAGAACAGACGTGGAAGAATATCTGTAATAAATTAGCAGAGCTTTAATGTAGGGCAGTAGGACATAAGTTTTCTGTAGTGAATTTAGTAAGTGGCAGCATACTGCACAACAATAGAGCAGATAGAATATGTAAAAACAGTTCAAACTTCAGGAAATAAGTACTTGAGCACTCTTGCTAAAAAAGTAAGTACATACTTTATGCGGACTTGTGAAGGTATTTATATGTGCATACTTACCTATCTCAGCAAGTACAGAATCCAGATGCATAAATCTTTTACTATACCTGTCTTTATATGCTTTTAAAAAGCCAGATTTATTTGGATGCATAGTGACAACATTACAGGTGTAAGTGAGCATGAATTAGCATTGAGACAGCAAACATAGGCAGAAGAGAAACAATCTCATTAAGGAACTGATTGGAATTCCTCGATGCCACTCTTTATGCAACAGGAGATGTTCTTTTTAACTCTACATTTCAATACAAACAGCAAACAAATGATGTTCATTTACCAAGGCTTGACATAAAATGAGTATCTTAAAGGAATTACGGTTGATTCAATTCAAAGAGAATGAATTTTGCTTTGGACTTGTGAATAATTTGGCATAATGTTTCTAAAAGGCACTATGAAGTGTGTTTGTTCTATCCCATAGGCTGCAGTTGTGTAGTTGAGAGGGTTTCTTCTCATCCTTGTAAGAAGCAGTGTTGGCTGCAGAGACGGTAACGGGGTGCTGAGCAAGGGCCTGTACGTGGGAGTTTGTAAAATGCCTTTGAAGCTTTGCTGAAATCCATCCAAAATGCACCTTTAGTGATAATATCAGCTTATTTAATGACTTAAAAATGAAAATCTGTCAATCACAGGGGGAAAAAAACAATATTAAAACCATAAAAATAACAATAAAAAAGTAACTTAAAATGCACCATTGATTGTAAACGGGAGCTCTACTTTAAAATGAATGGCACAAAATAATGGCTCTGTGGGAAGAGGATTTTTTTCTCAGAAACTCCAGTAAAGTTCAACCAGATTTGAAGTCTGATGCCCTTCTCCCTTAGGAACTGATGAATGTTATGCAATGCAACTTTCTGTCAAGAAGCATGCCCTGAATGCCTTCTTTTAAGTAAAATGGAACGGTCTGATAACTGTAGAGTTTTGTAAAGAAAGTCTTATGGCTTTTAATGGACTTTGGATCTGAGGCTGCTCTTTGGTTCCATATATATAGGTCAGACTGCCTCCAGGTTTATGTGCTGTTTGTGATTTCTTTAGTTGTGCATAGAATGAGAACACACTTCGAGGAAGTTCTTGCAACAACAAATCCATAGAATTGTACCCTTTTTAAGGTGATGTCCCCTTCCAATTTACAGGAGAGCGAAGGGGTTCTTTCAATATATGTATACCCGACGGCAAGATTAAGACACAATGGGTCAAATGTTAGCCCGACCGGTTCATTGCAAATCCTAGTAGCTTAGGGAGATGGGGAAGGGAAGGTGGGTGATAGAAAAGAGATAAAAGCAAGGAGTCTTTGTAGAAAGCAAGAGATAGTCACCACCAGGGGTCCAGCGTTGTTTGTAGTGCAGACTTTGATATTCAGTGGTGATGGGTCATCAGGGCTTGTTGTTCAGTTGACGACAGCTTTGGTTGACAACAACATCCAACAGCAGTACGAACTTATTTATAAGTCCAGATTGGTCGAGTCAGCTCTCTTTGGAGTGACAGTCCAAATCCAAAGTGGTTGAGTCAGCTCTCTCTGGAGTGGTAGCTTCTGGCTTTGGGATCTCAGCAGAAAACTCCTTTGTTCCCATCTTCCGGGCCTTGCCAGCAGATAAGAGGGAGCAGGGAGGTGCCCACCTGCATCCTGTTTTTCACAGGTTACTATGGTATCATTCCCCAGTCTCCCATACCAAGCTGGCGCTACTTGGTCACAGGCCAGATCTTCCACCAGTAAACACTCCTGAGCACTCTCTTCCTGAGGCAAACAGCTCTGAAGGAAATGCTTTCAAATGTTCACATGGTGAAGCTGATTGCCACACGGCGACACCCACCATTTGCCTCCTTGATAAATCAGTTAGAGTCTTATCACAAAAGATACCTCAGAAAGCAAGCATTGAGAAAAAAAAAAAGTATTGGGAAAGGTGAGGAATTATTTTCATAAATGTAAGAAAGGCAAACATTTGGAAAGAATCATGTTCAGACTGAAATATGTTAGGAGATAAAACGGTCTGCATTGGAAGCTACAATCAGTAATGGCGTACCTAACATATAATACTACTCTGGAGACCTCTTAGATGTAGAACATACTGCTATATATCCATTTCTGTAACGTGTTTATTCCTTGGTAACGTTCACAGAAAGCAGACATTTTATTGCTTATTCTGTGTGGCAAAGCATAAAATCCACATTTATATTCTTGCTGTATATATATATTACATGTTTAATTAACAATATATCAATTAGTTGTATGGAGTTTTTCCTTGCAACCAGTCTCTTTTAATGAGAAATTCCGGTGTCACTAGAGAAATTATGAAAACAATATCCAATGATTTTTTTTTTTTTTTTGCTGGTTTACTTTTATAGCATGTGTTTTAAGTCATCTTGACACCCATGGCTTACTGGATCAAGTGGGTGGAAATTACATAACCAAAATGTTAAACTAAAGCATTGTTGAACCTTAGCAGAAAGATGCATATAAACTCACATCACCAGCAGGCTCTATTGGTGCCATAGGTGGAGATTCTCAGGAGAGTACATTATTCCAGTAAATGTCAGCATTAATCTATACTTGCCCAGGGCTCACCTGCTTTTTCCTACAATCCTAGCACACAGTACATGCTGTGGAGGCGTTGAAAGAGAAGGACGACAGCAGATTTTCATCCAAGCAAAGTTGTTTGTGTCATTGCTTGTTACTCCCTCTTCCTAGAAGCACTATGTAACTAGGGACAGTAAGCAGCAGCAGATACCCACCCAGACAAGCTGCAATTTAAACTGCTGATCTGCTGGCAAGAACCACTGATGTAGACTTGATGCAAATGGGGGGAAGCTTTCTTTACTGGTGGACTTTGATTAAGAGTGGGTCCCACAGCATGGCTGTGGCTAAGGGGTCTTGTTCATGTGAAGAACTGCTGCAGTTGCTGTTCTACTCGTGAACAAAATCCGACAAGGAAAGTTTGACACAGATTTAACTGACAAGTCCCATTCAACTTTTCTGTTTGGAACACAACTTTCAGCTAAAGGATCTCTTCTTGCGGTGGTTCTGTGTGTCATTTTATGGTGTAAGACAAAAGAGGGACAGATTATTTTCAATATTTAATCAAAACAAAATAGCTTGATATGTACCTGTTATAAAATGCAGCTATATATTTAAAAAAATGCATCTTAAAATATTGCCCAGAGAGCTTGCTTTTTTATTTTTTCCTGTTTCTGCATCACTTTTCCTCAGTTTGCAATGGTGGTGAGCAGTTTTCCTAATAAAGATTCTGCAGCCCAAGTTATGCTTAGAAGAGACCTGCTCAATTCCACTATTTTCAGGTCTTGCTCTGAGGAATGCCTCTACAAGTCCATGTGGAAGTAGTGCATAGGGCAACTGCTGAACCAGAGGGAAGATCATGACAGTGACCCAACATCCAGCCCTACTGCAATAATAGTGTTACTGCATATGGTAATCATCATCAGACTGCTCAGCACTGAGATCTTCAACGAAGGTGCTTTTCGAAAATTGACAACATTGAACACCTGTTAAAAAAACTCTTTTCAACACTTTTTTTTTTTTTATATAAATAGCATATTTTAAATAAATCACTTTAAAATTGAGCAGGCAAACTTCCCAGGCCTATTTCAACAGTAACTTGTTTCTGTTCTGCTATTGCTGTTCCACCCTCCAGGCTACCAAGCTGCTGCTTCCCTTCATTAGGAAGTGGATTAAGAATGTAGTATCTGTCTAATATCTGGAAGCTGGACATAGTGAAATGTGATGCTTCTCATGTCTACCAGTTTCTGCTTCTCTCCACAGCAGACTTATTTCAAGTTGCACGGGGGGAAATTTAGATTGGTTATCAGGAGAACTTCTTCATGGAAAGTGTTAGAAAGGTGGCAGAACTGGCTGCCCAGGGAAATGGAGTTTTCATCCTTGGAGATATGTAAGAGATGTGTGAAGTGCTGCACATCCTTGGGTAGTGGACTTTGTAGTGTTGGTAGTGATACTAAGAGTCATTTCCAGCCTAAATGTTTCTGTTATTCTACTAACAAACTATGGTCTATCTCCATGACAGCATTTTTTTTTCTTTCACAACAGTCTTCCTCCCCAGTAGCAGCTCATATACCAAATTGGTCTCTATGCAAGGCTTAGATAACTTGTGCTGAGTAGCTTTATAGAAACCCTTGCCCAAAAGCGTAAGGCAAACTGATGGCTGCCCACAAAGCAAGTTACCTCACTTGACCACCACCTGCACTGTAGAGCTGAGACTGAATGAGAGTTCTTTGCACTTAGAGTGAGTTTGGGCATGATTTGATTTCAGGGAGCAAGTTGATCTCTGCCATGTCTAACAGGAGTGTACAGTGAAACTGCTTTTGTCATAGCAGGCCCCTCCTCCCTTTCCTGTACTCATTCCTCCTCCGTCACCTGCTGCTGTGGTCCTCCTCCGTCTCCTACTGGATTACAGCTGCAGAAAGCTGTGACTGGGTATGGTTGCCCTTATACAAACCAGGGTAACCTCCTCGTGTAGGGAGGAGGTATTCCCACTTCATGTGATCCAGTGTGTGGGAAGTTGCATACTGGACACAAAGTTGAAAAGGCCTGCCAATATGCCACTGTTGTGTGTGAGTGGAAGCCATGTGTTCTGATTGCAGGTTCTCTTTACAGACATCGATTTCAGTTCATGACTATATGATAAAGACAGTGAATGTTGTTGTACCTGTTAAAAAGAACATTGCTCCTGAGCTATAAAGTTTTGCCATGAAACTGAACACACACAAACACTGTGAGGGCAGAATTTGGTGGCTAGTGTGAATAGTAATGCAAGGTGTCAAAGGAGTTCATTTATTTTGATTAATTTATCTTTTATGATGCTTTTTCTCATGTTGATAAAATGTCAGTCTTAGGTTTGAACTTTACTATTTTTGACCTTTTTGTAAAGTTGCAAGACAAAGATGAAAGATAAACAATTTGAACAATACAATTAAGGCAAATCCATAATTCAGTAGATAAGACATCAGTGTTAAGTAAGTTATCCCATCAAAACCAAGCTGTTTGAAAGTGCAGAGGAGCTCAGTGACTAAGGAGTGTGGCAAACAGGATGGGCAAACAGCATAGCACGTCAGAAGGCCATGGCATGCACAGTTTGCATGGACAGTTCACGCAGTATGTTTGAGCATGGAGGGTGAGCAGGGAGGTTGGACTATCCCTCCCTACTCGGAAGACCAGCTCACCTATTGGCTGCCCCCCAGACTACAAATCTAGCGATGGTGTCCACTAGGCAGAAAGTTCTTGCCAAAAAACTGTGATTATACAGTCTGAGTGTCTGTCCAGAAATGCAGTGGTTCAGGCCTCTGGCTGCAGAGAATGCCTGAGCCTGTTGCTGCTGGTGGAGAGCGGTACGGATACCATCTGCATGACGTGTGAGCAGACGATCTACTGCAGGAGGACCACGTGCTTTCTCCGCCGGGCAGGAAGGAGCAGACCCCACGTCTCCCAGGCAGCTTCACCCCCTCACCTCCAACGCAAAGACCCCTGGGGAGTGCACCTCCTCCCCTCCCCCTCAGAGGGCCACACCAAAAAAGGTAGTTTGCAGTAACCAGGGAATTAACTCTTTAACTGCCCATACCTTACATGATGTAATGATGTGGAATACCGACAACAAAAATCACAAAACCATAACAAAGAGCTTGGCTCTGTTGCAGAAGAACTCTTCCTTATCTTCCTCACCTGTCTTCATAGCAACCAAGGAACTGAAATGAGGTCCACTGTCATCCTCATCTCCACTGTGGGTTCTTCCTCCATCTTTTTCATAGAATCATAGAGTCAAGAATTGCTCAGGTTGAAAAAGACCTTCAAGATCATCAAGTTCAACTGCAACCTAACCATACTATCCTAGCTCTAACAACCCACCGCTAAATCATGTCCCCAAGCACCACATCCAAATGGTTTTTAAACACATTCAGGGATGGTGACTCAACCACCTCCCTGGGGAGCCTGTTCCAGTGCTTAACAACCCTTTCCGTAAAGAAGTTTTTCCTGATATCCAACCTAAACCTCCCCTCGAGCAGCTTGAGGCCATTTTCCCTTGTCCTGTCACCTGTCACCACTGAGAACAGACCAACCCTGCTCTCTCTGCAATCACCTTTCAGGTATTTGAAGAGAGCAATAAGGTCTCCCCTCAGCCTCCTCTTCCCCAGACTAAACTGCCCCAGTTCCTTTAGTCGCTCCTCTTAGGGCATATTCTCCAAGCCCTTCAACAGCCTTGTTGCCCTTCTTTGGACCTGCTCCAGCACCTCAATGTCCTTTCTGTACTGAGGTGCCCAAAACTGAGCACAGCACTCGAGGTGGGGCCTCACCAATGCCGAGTACAGGGACAGGATTATTCCCTAGTCCTGCTCACCACACCATTCCTGATCCAAGCCAGGATGCCATTGGCCTTCTTGGCCACCTGGGCACACTGCTGGCTCATATTCAGCTGACTGTCCATGAGCACACCAAGGTCTCTTCCCATCAGGCAGCTTTCCAGCCACTCCTCCCCAAGCCTGTAGGGTTGCTTGGGGTTGTTGTGACCAAGATGCAGGACCCAACACTTGGCCCTATTGAAACTCATACAGTTTACCTTGGCCTATCATTCCAGTCTATCCAGGACCCTCTGAGTGCCTTTCTACCCTCTGGCAGATCAACACTCCCTCCCAACTTGGTGTCGTCTGCAGACTTTCTGAGGGTGCACTCAATCCCCTCATCAAGATCATTAATAAAGATGTTGAATAGGAGCGGCCCCAGTTCCGAGCACTGGGGGACGCAACTCATGACTGGCCACCAACTGGTTTTAACTCCACTGACCACAGCTCTTTGGGCCTGGCCATCCAGTAGACCACATCAACAGCCTTACCTTCATCCACTAAGTGGGTCACCTTGTCATAGAATGAAATCAGGTTTGTCAATCAGGATCTACCATTCATAAACCCATGCTGACTGGGCCTGATCCCCTGGTTTACCTTTAATTGATCCATGATGGCTCCTGAGATTATCCGTTCCATGACCTTCACTGGCACCAAGGTGAGACTGATAGGTCTACAGCTACCAGGATCATCTTTCCGGCCCTTTTTGAAGATGGGAATCACATTTTCTAGTCTCCAGTCCACCAGGACATTCCCAATTAGCCAGGACTGTTGAAGGATGATGGAGAAACTCTGCCTCCTGACCTGCATGTCTGGGATGGGGAGCAGAAGAAAGCCCCCACGATTCAAGTGGAAACTGTTAGAGACCTGCTACTCCACCTGGACTGTCACAAGTCCATGGGGCCAGAAGGGATCCACCCAATGATGCTTAGGGATCTGGCAGAGGTGGTAGCCAAGCCACTTTCCACCATCTGTCAGAGTTTTTGGTCAGCTGGAAAGGTTGCGGAATGTTGGAGTCTTGCCAGTGTGACTCTCGTCTACAAGAGTCGTAAGAGGATCCAGGGAACTACTGGTCTGTCAGCCTGGCCTTGGTGCCTGGGAAGGTTATGGAACAGATCATCTTGAGTGACATCACAAGGCAAGTGCGGGATGAGCAGGGACCAGGCCCAGCTGGCATGGGTTCATGAAAGGCAGGTCCTGTTTGACCAACCTCATCTCCTTCTATGATCAAGTGACCAGCTTGGTGGATAAGGGAAAGGCTGTTGACATAGTCTACCTAGAGTTCAGCAAAGCCTTTGACTCCATGGTATTCTCCTGGAGAAGCTGGCAGCCTGTGGCTTGGACAGATACATTCTTTGCTGAGTAAAGAACTGGCTGGAGGGCTGGGCCCAGAGGCTGGCAGAGAACGGAGTCACATTCAGCCGGTGACCAGTCCTGAGTGGTGCTCCTCAGGTGAGGCCCATCATGTTTACTGTAGTTATTGATTATCTGGATGAAGGGATTGAGAGTACCATCAGTAAGTTTGCAGATGACACCAAGTTGGGAGGAAGTGTTGATCTGCCTGGGGTGGGAAAGCCCTACAGAGGGATCTGGACAGGCTGGATTGATGGGATGAGGCCAGTGGGATGAAGTTCAACAAGATCAAGTGCTGGGTCCTGCACTTTGGCCACAAAAACCCTATGTAAGCTGTAGGTTTGGGACAGAGTGGCTGGAAGACTGTCCAGAGGAAAAGGACCTGGGGGTGTTGGTCGACTCTTGGCTGAACATGAGCCAGCAGTGTGCCCAGGTGGTCAAGAAGGCCAACAGCATCTTGGCTTGTATCAGAAGTAGTGCAGACAGCAGGAGCAGGGAGGTTATCATTGCTCTGTACTCAGCTCCAGTGGGACCACACCTTGAGTGCTGTATTCTCTTTTGGGCTCCTCATTGAAAGAAAGACATCAAGGCCTTGGAGCGTGTCCAGAGGGGGGCAATAAAGCTGGTGAGGGGTTGGGAGCACAGATCTTGTGATGAGTGGCCAAGGGAACTGAGATTTTTCAGTTTGTAGAAGAGGAGGCTGAGGGGAGACCTCATCATTCTCTACAACTCCCTCAAAGGAGGTTGTTGTGAGGTGGAAGTTGTCCTCTGCTCCACATGACTAGTGATAGGATGAGAGGGAATGGCCTCAAGTTGTGCCAGGGGAAGTTCAGGTTGGATATGGGAAAATCTTTTTCTCTGAAAGAGCGGAAAGGCACTGGCACTGGCTGCCCATGGAGGTGGTGGAGTCACCATGCCTGGAGGCACTCAAGAAACATGTAGATGCAGTACTGAGGGACATGGTTTAGTGGGCAACATTGGTAGCAGGTGAACAGTTGGACTGTATGACCTCAGGGGTCTTTTCCAAACTTAATGCTTCTATGATTCTATGATCACTTACAGTACAGCAGGCATTTTAATTAACTTCAAATTCAGATGTAGAGTTAAAAATAATCTCTTTTGGTTGCACAGCCAGACAAATTAAAATTGGGGCATTTTGTTCTGCTAGAAAAAGCTATTACAAGTATTACAAAGCTTCTATTCACACTTCTTTTATAAGTAAGTATTGTGACACCTTTCTAGGTTTTTATGGAATTGCAATTTTAGATGATAAATTTGTTCCGTACCTTAACCCTTTGATTAAAAGCACTATTTGGCCTAGAAGAACAGACAGAATTTTTAGAAGCTGTTGAATTCATTAATAATTTTGATTATCAATCTAGCGTGTCGTGACTTTTACCTGTCAGGGAGAAAACAGACAGCAGCTTTTGTAAGGTTATCAGAAATTATAGACATTTTTGATGCATACATTTAAGGTTAAATCTGGCAGTTTAAATGTGATGTTGTACACCTGTCCCCTGTTTAAAGAGAACGCGATAGTTGGAAGTTCTCCACAAGGACCTGGATGCCAACAGTGGACATCCCTGAATTGTCAGCAGGTTTCTGCTAAGGAGGCATGCCTGGCTTCCCTGGTGGGAAAGGCAGGGCAGCACTTCAAGCTGCTGCTGGGCCATGCTGGGAGAAGCAGCACTCAAGGGCAATTGCTTACTAGCTGCAGTTTTCAGACTTGAACCACTTCCTTGAGGGCAGATGGGATGCCTTGTGTGCTCTGTTTCTTGGTGCTGCAAGTTTGATGTTGGTGTTAGTGAAGCGAGCTGTGAATTCCCAGTAATCACTAGGATATTAATTATTCTCCCTTTGCTGGGCAGAGGAACTTCTGGAAGGCATGCAGTGAGTCAGTGGCTTCCTTGATATAAAATCTCTGAATTTTTAGTTTTTTTTTTTAAGTATATGAAGTTAGAGCTAGGTACCTCTGCTGACAATACGCAACCTTTACTCCTTGAGTAATCTTGATTTCCCTTGGGCTGTGTAGTAGCATTTCACCTGAATAAATTTGGAACCTTCTTTCTTGTCCTAGTTAAACTAAAGTGTAGGCTGAGTCATGCAGATAAGGGCAAAGAGTTTCATTAATTGTCTCAGCTGCTCAGGATGCTTCAGGAACAAGAATTCACGCAGAATAAGCTAGTACAACTGAGGTGGGAAGGTGGCTTTTTACCTTGCAGTTGTCTTCACATTACGCTCCTCACGCATTGTGCTGGCTGTCAGATCTGTATTTCTGAGTAAGAAAAGTCTTGTGTGCCTTTACATCTCCAGAGAAATTTTAAGACACTTATTTCTCTGGGCAAGCTTTTTACGATAAAACAAACAAACAAACAAAACCAACCAAACAAAAAAAAACAGCTTTCCTGGGTATTAGAGTGGTGATCTCAGCTGGTATCAGAGAAAATACATAGCATTCTCTCTGGTGGCCTTGGTGTGATTTGAAACCATCATCTGGAGAGCATACATGATGCAATCTCCTTAAAAGCATAGTAGCTCTGATCCCTGCCAGAGACAATTCAATAGCCAAAATGATTTTTGATATGAACCAAAATAGTCATCTTTACACTCTTAAAAGGAAATAATAGAAAATGATGAAAGTGTGGAAGTCTCTTCAGCATTGCCTGTAGGACTGTGTGTTGGTGCAAAGCCTTACTCAGTTTGGAGCAAAACATTTGGCTTTCTCCTAACTACTGGCAGTCCTGGCTTGCTGATATTTGCAACAATTCTATTTCTTTCACAGATTTCATTTTAGCTTGTGGTTCCATACTTTTTTAAAGTGTTATGGTAGAGTTAACAGCTGCACCTTTCAGACAAGCACAGCAGGCATTTTTAAACGATGTCTTTGACTGGTAAAGAAAATTACCCATGAAATAATAAGGCAGTGCAGGAATACTGCATTCTGACTATCAAAAGGGTTTGCACACATTTTTTCCATGTGGAGTGCATACAGCACAGGAAACAATTAATGGTATGGCAGAATACTTGCATTGTTCTCAGTACTTACACTGAATGAGAAGAAGATGGAATTTCTAAACAAAAAACAGAATGGAAGGTTTGTGCTGGTAATTTTTCTATTCCTTTCATAATGTTCTTCAGTTAATAGAATGAGAAAAAAATTAAATTAACAAAAACTATTTTCTGTCAGCAATTTTAGTCTTGGTATAATTGTGAATATTTCATGCACTTACATTCCTTTTGAGGCAGATTAAGTTTTTTAAATGAAAATTGGTTTGTGGTTTGGGCTTATTTCAATGTGTTAACCAGGTCCCTTACTTGGACTTCCAGGTAGTCAGCTGAATTCCTGGGGCACTAAAACATGTGCCTTGGAAAATTGGGCTTCTAAAGATAAAATAAGGCTTTAAAGACTGGATTACTAGTTTTCTTGGAATGGCTAAGAAACTCATACAGTAAGGGTTTGAATGTGCTCATACAGTAATGGCAGCTGAACTGGCAAGAGAGGACTGTGCCCATCAGCTGGTGGCAAGTCCAGCACTGGAGATGAACTTATTTTAAATATAAGGGAATTAGTCCAGCTTCCATTTAAATCACAGGCAAAACTCCAGCTATTTTTAACAAGAGAAGGGCTGAGGCAACAGGCATACAGCCTTCTACATCCACAGCTCATGCTGAACATTGTGGTCACTTTAGCAGGATTAAGACTGAGCAGATTGGGCAGATTTATATTGCTATTTATTGTAAGAAGTACTGATATTGTCCTCAATGATGTACAGTAATAAGTAGTCATTTGTTAAAAACAAAGCACCTGTTGGCAAGGTAAACTGTCACAGTTCCAAGCCAACTGACAAAGTATAATAGTGTCATGTAAAATAATTGGTTAAGTACCTCTTCTGTTGTTTCTAGACCCCTTCCAGCAAAGCATTAGGCACATGTTTGCTATTAAGCACCTGACTCCTCTGAAGTTGATCTGACTACCCTGCTGAATGTGGGTTTTGAGGAAGGTATAGAACCTAAATTACTCAGGGTTCTTTGCATTACACCTGCGTTGTCTGTTTGGTTCCCTTGAGAAGTTGGCTGTGTCCAGGCATGACACCTGTGCCAATCATAGTTTTGTAGGGGGAAACACGTGACTAAGACATCTGTGACTTTGTGTCGTCAGAGTGGGTTTAAGTAACAACCTTGCACATTCATTGGTGCAATAAGATTGCATTTGTCACAGAATCACAGAATTGCAGGGGTTGGAGGGGAACTCAAGAGATCATCAAGTCCAACCTCCCTGATAAAGCAGGTTCCCTACAATAGGTTGCACAGGTAAGTGTCCAGATGAGACTTGAATACCTCCACTGGAGGAGACTCCATAATGTATCTGGGCAGCCTGTTCCAGTGCTCCATCACCCTTACCTTAAATAAGTTCTTCCACATGTTTTTATGGAACTTCCTATGTTCCAGTTTTAGGCCATTACTCTTTGTCCTCTTGCAAAGCACCACCAAGAGCCTGGCCTCATCCATTTGCCTCCCATCTCCCTTCAGATATTTATAAACATTTATCAGATCCTCCCTCCGTCTTCTTTTCCCCAAGCTGAACAGACCCAGGTTACTCAGTCTTTCCTCATACAGGACATGCTCCAGGCCCTCAATCATTTTTGTGGCCCTCTGCTGGACTCCTTCTAGGAGATCCCTGGTTTTTTTGAACTGAGGAGCTCAGAACTGGACACAATATTCTAAATGTGGCCTCATCAGGGCAGAGCAGAGGGGGAAGATCACCTCCCTTGACCTGCTGGCCATGATCTTTTTACTGCACCCCAGGATGCCATTGCCCTTCTTGGCCATGAGAGCACACTGCTGGCTCATGGCCAACCTGCTGTCCACCAGGACCCCCAGGTCCTTCCCCACAGAGCTCATCTCCAGCAGGTTAGCCCCTAACCTGTACTAATGCGTGCAGTTATTCCTCCCTAGGTGCAGGACTCTATACTTGCTCTTGTTAAACCTCATCAGGCTGCTCCCTGCCCAGCTCTTCAGTCTCTCCAGGTCTTGTTGAATGGCAGCACAGCCTTCTGGTGTGTCAGCCACTCCTCCCAACTTTGCGTCATCAGCAAACTTGCTGAGGGTGGACTCTATCCCTTCATCTAGGTCATTGATGAAGATACTGAACAGACAGGATCCAGCACTTACCCCTGGGGAACACTACCAGTTACAGCCTCCAACCAGACTTTGTACTGCTGATGACAACCCTCTGAGCTCTGCCAGTCAGCCAGCCAGTTGTCAATCCACCTCACCGTCCACTCATCTATCCTGCACTTCCTATGTTTCATAACAAGGATATTGTGGGAGACAGTGTCAAACACATTGGTGAAGTCAAGGTACACAACATCCACTGCTCTCCCCCCATCAACCCAGCCAGTGATGACATCACACAAGGGTCACTAAATTTGTCACCAATTTGTCACCAAAGTGGTGTCAGAAGAGATGTATGGCAGTTGAGTGGTAGTGTTAGCAAGACCAGGATTTAGCTATGGGCTGTGTGTGCATGCACATCACCTGTGACTCAGTCCCAATGAAGGTAGTAGATGATTCCAAGCATGTTATATGTGTTTTATAAATATACGTCTTTAGATACGCATTCAGACATTCAATGTTTGAGAAATAATCTATTTCTTAAATTAGCCACAATCTCCTATCAATCCTAAAAAAAAAGGAAAGGAAACACAAATTGTTATAAAAACCTATATCTAATATTCTAAAAATGTGCAGAGATCTATATTTTTTTTCCAAAGGGAAAAAAAATTCAGACTCCAGCCTGAGAAATGCAATGTGCTATCTGTGATTCATGCCTTTCAATATAGTTGTTAGAAAACCACTAGGAACATATATGTTTCCTTATGTATTGCAGTAGCCACTATTATATATATCTGGCCAATCTGCTTCTCTGACACTAAATTTGCTGTTGTCTTTGTGTATATGTATAATTCAGTCTTCATAGCAGTATTTCGAGGAGACAAGGGGAACAGGAGATAACGACTGCCCTCATACTAGCGATGTGAGACCCAGTTAAGAACATATACATATAAGTAAGCAAAAAGACTTAGTGTAGCCCAAAAAAAGATAGGTGAGGAAAAGTGCACCTGTTATATAAAGATGAGGTGACAAAATAACAGTCACCTAGGAGAAGGATTAGCCATTTGTGATTTGAACTTGCCACCCACTGAAAACAATGGCAAAAGTCCCACTGAATTAAATGCCTCAGTCCTTTGCACAGGACTGATTAGAGGCTATCCACAGAATAATGTATATATGCCAAATAATGCTGTTTTCATCAGGTAAGTTACTTGTCAAATCCATCATTCCACCATTTCTTTTCTGGCAGAACTCCTGCTGAAGTCAGTGGGAGTATTGTCTGCATAACATCTTTAGGACAGGGTCCGAGGTTAAACAAAATGCACGTGTGGCTGCCCAGGGCACCATTCAGCCTGGCCTTGGGCACCTCCAGGGATGGGGCATCCACAGCAGCTCTGGGCAGCCTGTAGGTTACAAGTTTAAATGTTCTGTATCAAAGTGGATTTCGTTTCACAAAAAATAATTAATTAAAGAGATTAAAAGAATTAATCTTTTGCTGTCTTGATAGGAACAAAGATAAAACTAGCAAAGTGCTTAAAAGATTTGCACTTCTAGCTGTTAAAATACAACTCAGGGAACTATTGATAGCACTGAGCTCAGCCTCTCATTACTTCTTATGGGAAAGTGTAATGGTTAAATTAGCTGAGGCGGGCTTCCCTGTTGCTCCAGGAACACACTAGAAGCATCCTAAGGGTTGCAAGCAACTTTAGAGAAATTAGACAACAGTAATAGTATCTCGTAACGTGCTCCATATGCCTGAAAGATTCTCTTTGTGAGAGAAGTCTTGGGATTTCTGTCTCTGGAAATGGTGTTTCTGTGAGGTGGAAAATAGCTGCTGAGAACATTGTATGTTGAAGAGCATTGAAGAGCAATCAATGCCTAAGTATGCCAGGGCAGACAACAGAGTGCAGAAGTGCTCTGACAGTGCCCCCAGCTGCTCTCGAGGGGGGCTCAGCCCTGGGAGGCATCAGGAGGGACTGAGGAGAGCCCTAGCCCGAGGCAAGGGGTTGCGGGCCTCTCCAGCTGCTGCGGGCGGACGGCCCTCCCGCCGGGGTCAGTGCTCCCGCAGGATGTGCTGTGCTGCGTTGCGGGGGACAGCAGCAATCCGAGGGAGTTCCAACGCCAGCTCAGCACTCAGACCACGTCCTGAAAGAGCTGTACATTTTTTTTTTCCCCTGCACAGGTCCAAAACAAGAAAACGAAAGAACTTAGTTGCTAAGTTTTATACATGGAATGTACTGAAAGGTGCGTGCCCCTAGGATACTTCTTGATTGCTGTTGATGTGTTTTCTAGACTGATTCCAGTTTTCAGCGCCACCTGGAACAACCAGTGCATTCCGCGTGCCCCGAGTAGGATCTAACAGCTGCTGATTTTTTTATACAAACCAACAGTTTGCGTGTGCAGACGGTACATGGGGACATATGTTTGCTGGTGCAAAGTTTTCTCTGTGTCCTGCGGTGACGGCTGGCTGAAGCTGACACTTGCCTCGTGAGGATTCTCTAGTGACCTCCGTGTCATCCACCGGGGATTCCAGGAGTGACACCGCACGCCCTTCCCCGCGCTGTGCCCTGCTCACCTCCTCCCCCCGACAGCCGCCTGGAATCCACGGGGACGTTTCCAGTGGAAACGAGGGAGCATTTCCCGTGGGACGGGGCCGCACCCACTGCCAGGCGCGGACTTCGGCGGCCGCAGAGGGCTCTGAGAAGACTTCCGCGCCGGAGCTGCCGGCGAGCAGCGGGGTGGGGAGCAGCAGGGCGGGCGCTGGGGCGGGGCAGCGGTGCCGGGCGGGAGGCGGCCCCGGGCTGGGGGACTCGCGGCCGCCCCCGCCCCCCTCAGACGGCCCGTGCCCCGGAGAGCTGCGGCCCGGCTCGGCCGCTGGGTACGAGATGGCCGTCGGTGGGAGCCGCGGGCTGCTGCGGCTGTGGCTGCTCGCGGCGGCGGGGCTGGCGGCGGGCAGGGCTCCCAGCTGCCACGAAGTGCGGACGGCGTTCCAGCTGCGGCAGATCGGGGCCCTCAAGCTGGTCCCCGAGGTGCCCATGGCCGGTCAGTACCGCCCGCACCGCGGGGCCGCGGTTTGGGGGGCTGCGGGCGGCGCGCGTCCTCCCGGGGTCGCGGCACTCGGGTCCCGCTCGGCGCTGCGCCGCCGTTGGATCACGGCTGCCTTCGGCCCGAGGGAGTCAGCTCGGGGATGGCGGGACTCGGCGCGCCGCTCGCGCGTTGCTGTAAAAGTCACAGGGAGGGAGAGAACAGCGAGACGGCTGGTTGTCTGCAGCTTGCAGGTATTTCTTGCTGACCGTGACTGGAAGCCCCCAACTTTTTTTTTCCCTTCCCCCCAACGCCCCCCACATTTCTTTAGGACTGCTGCGATCCTTTTGCTGAGTACTTAACGCAGAAAAATCCTTGCAGGAATCGTCTCTTTCTTAGAAGGCAAATTAGTAACCGAGTTATTAAGGAATGCTTGTTTTGCTGACCAGATGTAGAGATCCCGGGGAATGTATCCTAATTTCTGAATTAGGAAGAGTTTTCTTGCACGTAAATTCAGAAACTCATTGAGAAAGGCAGGAGTAATGTTTTGGAGGGATGTGATCAGCAGAACTCGGTTTTGCTTTGTTGAGCAGCAAGTACGCAGTGTTTAGTATTTGTGAAAGTTGATGAGTAGTGTGATGTTCCTTTTTGTCTTTTCATATTGGAAAAGTTGCACATAGTAAAAGGTTTGTTTTGTAAGTGTTGGAAATATCCAAATAATTGATCAGGACGGTATCTCTGATAAAAGCAGATTTTATTCGCAATTGCAGTGGCGGGCGTCCTGCAAGCAGGCGCGCCGCAGAAAGCAGTGTTACATCTTTTATGCCCTATTACCCAACGCTTATCTTTTCCTCCCCTGGTTCCTCA
>NC_034412.1:22860536-22888722 GCF_002078875.1 Numida meleagris | reverse complement strand
AGTTGATGAAAACAATCAGAGACCCCCCCTTTCAATGAAATAAAGAGAACCCCAGAAAGAATTATTAGTATCAATAAAGAGACCACGAAATAAAGTACGAATCTTGTTAGTTCTATATGCAGAAGCAACATTCAATTCCTACATAAGTACCCTCTTGAATTCACTGTAAGGGAATGAAGTGCTTCTGCTGTTAAAAAATGATGTAAATCTTATGAATGACCATCTATGACTATCTATCTGGATAATGAAGGCATTTTCCTGCTTTCCTGGTGTTTTAAGAAAAATATTTGCAAGACTGGAACAAAAAACAAAGACTGCCAGTCTCTTACAGAACAATCTCTAGCCGCCTCTTGCTAGCATGCTGCCTGTGTGTGTGTGATGGGGTACCTGTCAGTTCGAGTTAACTTCATTATTTTTCATATCTTTTTAGAGCACTTCAAGCCTGCAGTGGCTGATGGGAAAACTTCTTAATTGAAATTAGTTTTGGGTATGTTCTCTGCATTGGTTTCTGTCTTAGGGGTAGGTTTGATAGGCCGTTGGTCTGAGCAGAGGGATCTCCTGTGGCTGTAAGCAATTGCACGGTGCTTGTGATATTCACCTTCTCTTTGCATAAAGCAGTGAGATTGCGTGCAGCTGGAAAGTTGTCTATGACCAAGGAGACCTTCCTTGGTTTGTGGCAAGTGGAGATGTGCCGGAATGACATTCTGAAATTTGGATCTTGGTACTGTTCTCTTGTGCTGATGGAGACATCAGATCGCAGTTGGAGAGCTACATGTGAAAGCTGGTTAAAAAAAAGAGGTAAAGTAAGCCTTTTCGTCTATTTTGTTGTGCTCTTTCCTGAGCTCTTCCTGGAAGAAATTCTCCAAACTTTTATAGAACATGTAAAACACTGTAATCAAACTCCAGCACTGGGGATGAAGTGGGGGGGAAACCATGCCATGCTCTGGGGGAAACAGAGATGTTGTGAAGCCTCAGAGATGGCTTCACTGCACTCCTTGTATCATACTGAACTTTCTTGTTGAATAACAAGCTCTCAGAAGATAAATAGCAGGAGAGGAGGTGAGGGAGGGCAGTATCCTTTTAAATTTTAGCTTTCATAAAGGTATATTTTGAAGAGGATTTTTGGAGCAGAATAGAGCTAAGGAAATGCAGTGTGTGTTGATCTTCCCTGTTTGTTAGGTGTATTTAGCTCTGCCAAAGCTCCAGCATGTTACTGATGCCTCTTGCCAGGCAGCAATGCCTCCTGCCCTCTTAATTAATTAAGGACCAAAGCATTTTCTAGTGTTTCCATCTGGTAGCTGTTATCAGTGAATATATCTTACTTTGCCCCACCAGGCACACAGTAGGATACTGAGGGTCATTTGAAAAACTCATGACCAGCACATGCACTGGGATGCTACTCTGTTCTCATCGATCTACATGTTGGGTTTCTCTAGAAAACAGAACTTCTGCAGTCCTGTTATCTCTGTACCAGATATTTTCAGTCACAATAGTGTTGAAAGCCCTTGGCTAATTTTAAGCCAGTATTTATTGACAAGTAAAACAGATCTGGCAGAAGTTAGTCTTACAGATTATTAAATTCTTATAATCTTCCAGAAAGTCAGCAGCTTGGTTGAGGAGAGAGGCCCTCCATGCGGTTCAACAGGCTGGCTGGTGTATAGTTTCCTATGTCCTACAGGTGGTGCTTGTTTCACACTTAATAAATGTAACTCCAGTTACTGAGGAGTTTGTAGCCTGCACTCCCTGGTACTGTTAGTGTGGCTGCAGTGCTGAAGTCACCCACCAGTGGGTCCTGGGTGCCAGCTTCGTGGGGCCTGCCCTTGTTGCATGAGGTCTTGAAGTACCGTGGCCTGAACAGTAGGCCTTGAGCCAAAGCTGACATCTAGATGAGTCTCACAACCCAGCGTTATATATCATCTGTATCTGAACATTAACAAAATATGTATGATCATTAGTGAAGTATGTATCTTGGACAAAGGATCTCATTAGCAAGAGATGTAGCTTAGATAAAGCGTTGTATCTATTAACCTTTCCTTGTTTAGAAGTGCAGTGTCAAGGCCTACGAGTGCACAAACTTCCTTTGTTCCTCCTTGAGCCCTGGCCAGGCTTGAGGTGGAATCCAAAGGGAGAATGAAACCAGATGTTTCCACCTAATTGTCATGTAAACTTGTTTATTCAACAGTATAAAAGCTGGACCCTCTTGTAGCGAAGTTGGAGACCTCACCTACGAGTGGATGCACTGCGTAGGACCTCCCAGTTGCCGGGAAAGGCTCTCCAAATCCTCGCTGCAACTGAGGCTCCCCAGTGACTGTGCATCTGGATGATGATAATGTATTAAGGCAATTGGTGATGTATCTTTCTTAATAACTATATCTATCCTCATGTAGTAATGGTTAGGTGCATTGCCTTGTTCTGTATTATTCTTGCTGTATCACTTTGCTTATTATCTCATTGTTTTAAACTTAAGATAAACGCAGTTCTTCAAATTGGTGTCTGTGATCCTGACCTTTGTGCTGATCCTGACCACTGGCAAAACAGGTCTGCAGGCAGATTGCTGATTTCCTCCTCCACAAAATGTATTTGCATGGAGAATGAGGGGGATTCCTGCAGAAAAATCATCTGTTCTGCTCTTGAAGTGTGATGTGAACATGGCAATGGCCTCTTTGAAGGCCGTCACTTCCTGTAGAGAGCTCTTAGAGATGCTCAAGATACTGCTCTTATAATTCTCTTCCATAGTGAGATTTTTCCATTCTAGTGAAATCTATTTCATTAATGAGTGCTGGACTAGGAAAGAAGAGTGCTTTGACATGGAGAAGAAGCCCGAACAGCAGGTATTGCTGAGCAGCAGATCTCCTTGGTCTGTCTAAAGGACTTTGTTTTCTACTAGTAGAGTCTGTAGTGTAGTCCACTTTTCTGGAACAAACAGTGAATGTTTCAAGGGAAATTTGCCGCAAATAGCAAATAGATTGATCAGGTAGAGGTACTGCTGCTTTGGCTGGGATACAGAGGAAGGGTTTTTTGTGTCTTCCCCAAGACTGGAAGTTGAGGTATTACCTCAATTACCTCAAATCAAAAGCTCCTGGTTTTGTACTTCGATTGTTAGAGGCTGAGCAAGCTGGGATGTTTTTGTAGGAGTTCCTAGGTGAACATTTTGATGAGTGAAAATTATACGTTGACTCCAATGATGAAGAGCTGCAGTAATCCTGCCAAGGAACTAAGCCTGTGGTTCCAGAGAGTCTAGATACCTCAGAGCTGATGCTTACCGCAATGCATGGTATTTCTCCGAGACATGAGGCTGTAGTGAGCAACACTGTGTGAGCCCTGGGTTGTATTACAGCTTAGCTGCGTATAGGCACTGGCTGTGTTTAAGGTTCTGTTTATTTATGGGCTTTTTCCCTGGCACTGAGCACAGGGGTGGTTGACTGCATCCAAATTCGCAGTAGGAAACGGGATGAAGCCAGCTGGATTCTCTGACGTTTCCACTATCAGACAGTGAATTGTAGCTGAATCATCACAGAAGTAGCCCTTGTTTCGTTTGCTGATCATGTAACCACAAGAAAATCCTCCCTCTTCATACAGGCCCAATTCTGTCTCTTCTGCTCCTTGGCTTGTATATGGGGAAAAATATATTTAAACGTGTAAGTTGTAGAGGGAGAATTGGGATGACTTCTGGTATGAAAGAGGGATGTCTGCCACTCCTAAAGGAGTTCTAGGATATCTTTATCCCCTGTATGATAGTCTTGTTGAGGACTACTGAAAAGACAGTTTCCTTCTTGTGCTGCTCTACTGCTTAACAAAGAGTGTTGGCTCTGGGACTCAATTCTGAAGGGCAGATTTTGTCCTTATTTTCTGCTGTCATCCAGCACCTTTAAATCAGCAGCACCTTTAAATCATCAGTTCCTTACCATGTGTATATACTGAATGTCCCAGAGCAGACCTGGACATGCATTAACAATTTATACATTAAATCTATTTTACTTTGTGAATAACTACAGAAGAGTCCTAGACTCCTACAGAAGCTCCTCGGATGTGATACATGAGTGAGACTGCATCTCAACCTGTGGCAAAGCTTCCATCATATATAGAGAAAAGAGCATGAGCTAGATCAATTTTTGAATATATCTAAAAATATCTATTAAACTTACCATTTGAAAATGAAGGGGGTTGTACCACCCTTTCTTTTTCCTGTCTTTTTTTTTCTTTTATTATCACTCAGCTCTTTGTTTCTATGATCTCAATGAGAACACTGTAATTCCCCTGGTAAAGGTTCAGTGTTGAAACACATTTTGTTCACATCAGCATTCTGTCAAAGTCACTCATAAGCCTCATGCTTACCAGATGTGAAATGCACTTCCGTATTGGCTCTGGAAATTTTTTCCCCATCAGAAAGAGCAATTAAAATTCTTTGGTGGGAAGGGCAATTACTGAAATAGAAAATACTGAATACTGCATTCAGTAGCATGGATGAAGAGTATGCCTGGGAGAAAGAATTGCTGGATAAGCACTGTCACATTAATGCTTAAAAAGAATGGTTGAGATTTTTAGAACAGGCAAAGAAATAATCTTGTTTCCATGAGGTTTAATTTTCTTTTGGAAAATATAGCTATCATGTCATAGCTGCTAGCTGCAACAACCTTGTGAAACGTCCTTGGCATTACCTGTGCCTTGTTACAATGGGAGATTTCCTTACAGTGGTACACCTCTGAAATCCCTAGG
Organism: Numida meleagris; assembly: GCF_002078875.1. Lineage (NCBI taxonomy): Eukaryota > Metazoa > Chordata > Aves > Galliformes > Numididae > Numida > Numida meleagris. The sequence goes on along the minus strand of NC_034412.1, from coordinate 22,884,006 downwards.
ATGAGGCCAGCTGTGCCTCAGTTTTCCCATCTTGTTGGCTGTGTCATGGTATGTTATTCTTAGGGGTTTAGTTGAAAGGCTGCCAGCAAAGGGAGCAGGACTGCAGCTGGACAAAGTATCAGTGAGGTACTTTCATTTCTTCAGGCTGACTTCCTCATAATTCTTTATGATTGGAAAAATGCTATAGTTTCTCTTGGTTTCTGAAGTTGAACCTGAAAATCATCCATCCTTCCTTCTTCTCTTCCAGACCAAGTCCCAGGGAGGAAGCAGTCTTTCGTGAGTGTCTGACCAGTCACGAGCTGTAAACTGTGCTTGCAGTGACAGCTACTCTGAGCAGAAAAGAAAGTTATGCTTTTGCAGTCTGCATCTTTCTCTGGAATAAGAATGCTTCCGTCATTAATCTTCTTGGGATTTTATAGCCCTCTTCAGGCTCAGATTGTCACCAGGAGTGTTAACCTGAAGCTGGTGATGACTGTAGCAAGACTCATGCCAGTGCTGATATCTTTCCTTCTCTCAATTTATTTTTCCATGCCTTAAATTTGTTTGATGCAGGACCAGCTGCCCACTCTGTAATGTCCTCCTGGGAGCAATCTGTATGCAAAAAAAATCTGTTTAAACTTACTTAGTGTCTCATAAAGAGTGAATCCCTGTTCTACTGCCAGATAGAAACCTCTAGTACTTGATGGAAATCTCTAGAGCTCATATCTGTGAGCCTCAGAAAGAAAGTATCTTCTGTGATTCCCATGACCATTTGGTCTAAGTGAGCACAGAAGACTGGCTTAGTTACTTGGATCAACCTTTGCTGTAAATATCTTGAGAAGGAATCCAAACGTCAGCAGAGAATTGACTCTTCCCCCTTGTCATCAAAGAGAGTCAAGGGAAGGAGCCAAGTGTTCCTACAAGTCAAGTGGTCTGTTCTTTTTCTCAAAAATCTCTGTGCAAAAGGCTGTAGTCATTTAATTTTTTTGTATGATCACCTCAAGATCTGGTTATTCTGAACTGCAACACAAAATTGAGAACAAACTTAGAGACAAATGGCCTGTCCTTAAAATATTAGAGACTCCCGAGAGCTGCCTCTGTAGCACCTTATCTGCCCCTGAAATTGTGTCATCTGTAAGTCAAATCAGAAAGTAACTGAAAAATATCCTTCTAACACCTCAGTTCTGCTTAACTGAAGGGCAGTACTAATGAAAAGGCATTAATGGGGTCAAATCTTTGCCAGTTGCAGGAGTTCCGTATAAGTATGGATGCTGATTATGGGGACATAATTTACCTTTATGATGTAAGGTGGATAAGTCAGGGTAAAATGCTGAAAAGGTGTTATCATTTGTGAAATGAAATCAAGCGATTTATGAAATCAAAACAAAAATTTTGTGCCAGAACATGAGGATGGATAATGGCTCACAGATTTAGCATTTTTGGTGGATTTGGCTGCTCATTTAAATGAGTTAAACATATGTCTTCAAGGTGAAAATCAACTTACATACACTATATTCCAAACCGTAACAGCATTCAAAATGAAACTTAAATTATGTCAAGCTCAGATTATGGGAAATAATTTTAAACATTTTAATACACTGGCTGACCATAGTCCTGTGAACAGCAAAAATATATGCAGCCTTACTTTCTGATTTGATAAAGGAATATGAGAATAGATTTCAAGATTGCCAAAAAAATCCTCAACTTTTGGTATATTTGCAGCTCCAATGTATTATCTGTGAATTTTCAAATGGAGTGTATAGACTTGCAGTCAGACATTCAAATGAGAGAAAAATTTGATCATGTCGCTGTACTAGACTATTATACGCCTGATGTTATTAGAGAAAAATATCCCTTGCTTCACAATCACACCCTATTCGTGTCATCGCTTTTTGGTAGTACATACATTTGTGAACAACTGTTTCCAAGCACGGGGAGAGTAAAATGTCATCAAAAATCTCTTATGAACACCTTGAGAAATCACTTAAGAATCGCAGCCACTGCCATCAAACCAGGCCGATGCATTAGTTTCACAAGAACAATGTCAAATATCCCACTAACTTTATGTTTTTGTTGCTCTCTTTTTTTTTAACATTTTAATTAAAAAAACATTAAAAGTAAGATCAGTTTTTTTACATACATACTTTAACTATATTAACATATTTTATATGCGGCCCAAGACAATTCTTCTTCACTCAGTGTGGTCCAGGCAAGCCAAAAGACTGGACACCCATGATCTAAGTGGTGCTTGATAGAACTGGAGGTGCTTATTTCTCTCAATTATTTCAAGTCTGGTGACACATCTGCTCATGGCTGTTGATGATGCTTTAGTGAATCGTAGAATAACAGTAAGAAGGTAAGGTCCACTGATCATGTTAAACAGTATTTTTTTAAATGTACAATATGAAACAAGGGACTGTGGAAAATAAATTTTTATGACTTATATTTTCCAAGTTGCACTTGTATGCTGTCATGCCATGCAAACAGAGAAGGGAAAAATTCAGGTTCTATGCTCAGTGCTGCTTTGATATTTCTTCAGCTTTCTGACTTTAGATATTATTTTAAAGAACCCCTTATCGATGTATTGTTTATTTTAAAGCTGATTTGGAGTAACACAGTCTCTGCTCCCTGTAGCCTACCTGCATATAACCACTTGCTGAAAGGAGTGGTGGGTTTATAAGGTTAGATGCTGTTTAACATGCTGCACTCATTTGCAACAGTGCACAATGCTGTGCTGACATCATTTTCCTGCACTGCTTGTTTTTTCTTGTAATTCCTGTCATGCAGTACTTCATTCATGTGTAATAACTAAGATGTTTAAAACACTGGAAAATCAAATAGTCATGGTTAGAGTATGCATGCATTGTGCTTGGTGAGCTTAATATACTTTGAAGATTTTCCTAGTGCAAAAACATTCAATTTGCACTTGCTGCTAGGGGAAGTTGGCTTGTGTTTTTATGGATGAGTGTTTCTTCATGGCGGCCTTGCAACTGTAGGTAACGATGGCTTTAGCTCTCGTGCCACAGCAGTGCTACACAAGTGACTTCACTGTTGTAGTAGGCGTGTCACGGATCTCGGTCTGTAACGCGGAAAGGCCCTTCCCCATATGCTTGCTATTGGTTTACCTAAATAGCTGAACCTGTGTCGTGGACACAGGGGGTTGAGCTTCTTAGTTTTCATAACAAGGGGCACAACAACTCCGTGTATGGCCTGTCGGAAGTGACAGGTCAGAAGCGGGAGATTCAATATGATTGGCCAGGAGCACCGCGTGAGCTTCTGGAACAGTCTAGCAAAAAGATAAGAAATATTATATATTTCTTTAGCTTTTACCAATAAACGCCATTTTGCTGCATATCATATTGATACTGTGTGTGGTATTTGGCCAGGACCGGGTTTAGGTTCCTTTCGTGCAAGAACAATACTAAAAGGGTCGCCGGAGTTCAGTAACACTTCACAAACTTCCTGCAGTGGCTGGATCCCCTCTTGCTGGTGTGGCTGTGCAAGTGTGGGCTTTTCTCATGTGCCAAGTAGTTAGTTGCAGGGGGTGTCCCGGTTGGAAATGCTTCATTTTTCATTTGATTTTGCCTCCTCCTAGAAATTACTTGTTTTCAATTGCTGATTTTTCTTCTAGCTGTGGTAGCAGCTGTACCAGACAGGTGAGTCTCAAGATGGACAAAGTATTCATTCCTGTTCAGCTGGGCCAGACTCAACGTGAGGTACTTCTGACATGATGAGTCTTGGGGTTTGTGAAGACATTTGTAACAGCATCAAAACATTGGGTTTTAGATTACAGCTTTGTTTGGAAATATTGTTGAAAAGCTTGTCATAATATAAAGGAGTAAAAGCTGTCGGAGGTTGGATTATACTAAGCTTAACTTCTGATAGTGTCTGTTCAGGAATATTCTGCGCAGTGGAAGCTATAGGCTCAGTTTATACAAATCAGGACATATGACAAAGTTGTGAAGGCTCTTTGGTTAGTGTGTGCTAAAGATCTGGCTTGCTGCTTTTGGAGTATAGCTTTTACAGTGTGTACATCATTTTAAACACAGGGCAGGGTATTTGATGTCTCTGCTACCTGTCCAAAGTCCTGTTAAGTTACATGGTCAACTAGCAAAATGAATATATATTTAGCTTTTGTTATTGCTAAATAACAGGCCTCTCCTTGCTTTTGAGAGCTAGCATATATACTAACTCAAATAGCTTTAAAGGCCAAAGTCTCTTTGACTTGTACCAAATTCAGAGTGGAGCCCAAAAACTCTGCTGATTTAAAACAAACAAAAGTAACCAAACACCCTAACAGCCTCTGCAGCTGACTTCAGTAGGGGTGGCTCTATTGACACCAGGTAGGGATCAGTAGTTTTATGTGCATTTGGCACTTAAATAATTTATACTTGTGGCAAAGAGGTAGCTGATAGGTGATGCCTCCGCCATGTATTAAGTGCTTTAGGGTTTCAGGAATTTTGAGTAGGGGTTGTTGTTGCTTTCTAAAATGCTTATGGTTTAGGCTCCAGTGTAGTTTAATCTTTCTTGCTCTAAATATGACGTTTAAAAAAAATACCAGCAAAATACTTTATCCTTTTTTTTAGTCATCACTCCAGTTTTCCAGATACCACAGTGTAGAAACACAGATGAATAGATACTTGCACTGTAGGTCAAGTGCAGGTGGAAGATGCCTTTTGTGCTTTCATTGAGGAAGAATGAGATTGCTTGTGCTCTGTTCCTCTAAACCATGGATTTGATGTGACAAATTGTCCATGTGTTACACCGTATTAGCCTGTAAGTTGTTCCTGCATGCCTGTAGGTGCCCTGAACAAAGAGGTGAGTGGAAAGTTTTTTTCTCTGTCTCAAGCTGCAGGTGAAAGGCCTGTGATTCTTTGTGTCATAATGACTTTAAGAGAAAGGCTGATCTAGATGACCTGCAGAGATTTCTTCCAAACTGAATTATTTTATGGTGACACATAAAATAAGGAGCACCCTGGGGGAAAACAGGAAAATCCTAGATAGCCATTAGCAGAATCAGATTTGAAATAATGCTGTTAAGTTTTCTACTCTATTTCATATTCATGAATGTTGCTTTTTCTCTTCTCTTTGGAGTACAGAGAAGCTATACTCTTAAACTTGAAGAAGGAGTTTCCCATTAAGGTTTTCTCCCTGTTGATGATCAGCAGTGCTTACAAAATATGCCCCTTGGTCACCACTGGGTCTCAGTGTTCCTCACCACTTCTCTTTCTATTGGAGAGTATATTTTGCATTAAGATGAGAGATAAGATGAATTCGTTTTACTGTCAGCATTATTAAAGGCTTAAAGATAGAAATGATTGGTTCTAATTGGATCTCAGCACCCAGGTTGTTCTAGTGATGAAAACTTCTATTAGGTTTCTATAATTGTGTTAGAAGTTATAGCCCCGCGCTAATATTGAAGCAAGAGAAACTGCCAGGTTCTGTGCAGTACAGTACTGACCTGATAGTACTGCAAGGGGAGTGGGACTTGCTCTTTGCCGGTCTTTTAATGCTCCTTAACTGTCAGGGGCTTAGTGCTGTTTCTGTTTGAGAGTGCCCTCTATATCACTTTTGCTCTGGACCAGCAAAAACTACTCTTCCAGCTCCTATAGTGTTCATCTGAGGATGTAGAGGGGTGGGGAGTCCCAGGGTGTGGTTTCAACTGATCTTTGTACTCATGGTTTTCTGGAAGAGATGTGTGATGCCTTGATGCAAAGAGGATCAGTGGGTGCAGAACTGACAGCTGAGTTGCTTCCTTGTGCAGGTTCTGCAGGCAACTAGGGGCACTGCACTTTGATCTTTTCCAGTACAGGTCTGAGATTTGCAAAGGTCTTTCATAGAAGACCTCAGAGGACTGCTGCAAGGGGAAGTGTTCTGCGAGCCCTCTGCTCTTGGACCTGCTTTTTGAAACTGACCTAGTGGTTCAGCAGTCTGCATTATAATGTCACATACACACCATGCTGCCAACTCAGAAGTGGTCTTTTTCTGATCTCTGGTTCCATGTGACAGATCAAACATATGCTCATGAGGCAAGCAGGAGTTAAAATTAGCCTGGCCAAGAAGCTAATTTCAATCAAAACCAGCTTCTCTAGCACACAAGAGCAGGAGAGCATGCTCAGCTGGTGGTGAGTGTGCATCCCTCCTGCTGCTCTTCCAGCTGCCAGCACGACATAGTCACATCCTCCCTGCGCCTCAGCTTGTGTGGGCAGAGTCAGCATTCTTATTCCTAAAATTACTTAAAGTGACGCAAATCCACCTCCAAAGCAATATCTTGAGTCAGCCCAGTCTGTCACAACCTTTTTTGTTTTGTGAACTGAAATCAAAATGTAGGTTTATTGAAATATTTCACTTTTTGCTTTGACTCTTTTACATAAACTAGCTGTGCTTTCAGGAGAGTTGTTAAAAGCTGGAAGAAACATTTTCAGATCAACTGTGATGTTTTCAGCAGGTCGGTGTTTTTATATTTTTCGGCAAGGCAGATTTGTTGAAGCTCCTCCCTGTGGTTTCACTCTCAGGGAGCTGTTGGCCTGATGCTGACCCTGAGCACATCTTGTTTGGATGCTGTGTTACAAGATTTTCAGGTGGTGTGGTGTACCCTGTTACCTATTTCTTCATCCTTGTTAACTGTATGTGCCATCTTACCGTGCCTTAATCTGCATGGCCAGATGGTGATGATCGCTTGTTAATGTTTGTGTCCTGAGTGAAATCTTTGGGAGGAAGACTTAGTTGTGGAGAGTCAGGGCCATTCTTGTTCAGTCATGCCCACTGGTTGCAGTTCTGTTGCCTGGGGTGAGGCCATCAGCAGTGATATAACAGCAGGGATCCCCTCAGTGCTGGTGAACTGGGGTCTGGCTGGAGCAGCTGTGTGGTAAGATGGCCCATGCTGATGCCGTGCTCTGTCAGGTATCCAGGCATCCATTCACGCTTCTGTGAGGAGTTTGTTGAATGGCGAGACCAAGCCTCCTGCAGCCTCTGCCATGGGGAAGGGGCAGTTCCTGTCCCAAAGTTGTGCAGGGGTAGGAGAAAAGATGTGCAGGCAGCAGCAGCCTGGGCCCACCCAGCCTAGTGGCCCCTTCCCTGCCAGCTGCCATCCTCGCTGTGAGGTGAAGGGAAGTCAGCTCCAGACACGTGCTGTCACAGCATCTCATTGGGAAGTTCTTATCTTGCTTTGCTGATGATTGCACTGGAAATGGTTCCTTTCTAATATTTTTTTTTTTGCTATTTTGACTCAGATGTGTTTGTAGGTTTTTTTTTTTGTTTTGTTTTGGGCTTTTTTGGTTGTTTGGATTTTTTTGCACATCTGTTTTTAGAGTTGCTCTCACTATTTAGTAGACACTTGTGGATTTTTTTTTTGTTTGCTTTTTTTTGTTTTCCCCACTTAAAACATGTGTTACATGAAGCAGAGGAATATTTCTGTCCGTAACAGCTCCTTTCCAGAACTTATGGCTCCCGAGAATATCATAGTGCATGGCAAATAGCGCCCAAATGTCTGCTACAACTCTGTGTAATGTAGATTTCCTTATCAAGGATACTAAACATACTGACACAAAGACAAGAAAATGAAAAAGAAGGTAGAACCAAAAATAGTCCACAAAAGTTAAGAAATTTTTAATAGACTTTAAAATTTTCTGTAGCTTCAAGGTAGAAATGACTTCAGGGCCTTTGTTAAATATAGGTGGGCCATTACTTGCTCTCAGAAATACTAAGGTTACTGTTAGACAGGTGGAGATCTGCCTGTGTATAACTAAGCTTATAACCAGGTTTTTTTTTAGTTTACATAAATGCCTGTTGATGCTTAGTACTATTCAAGCTCAGAAGTTGAAGTACTTCTTACAGGCATTTCATATCACTTGATATATATAAATGTAGCATCATAGTTTCTTATCTTTGGCCCTACATAGATAAATGCAGGCTGCTACAGAAATGGATTCCATTTTGTGGCAACTATTGGTGCTTGCTTTTCTGTTCTTGCTTTTTGTTGTTTTGGAAATCTGATTCAGAAAGGGGCTAAGCATGTCAGAACTAGAGAGAAAAGGAAAAAAAAAAGCCAAGTTTTTGGAAAACACTAATGCTTTTATTTATTTTGAGCTGCTTAAAAGTTTACAGATTTTGAGTGCTTTCCACTAGTGTAGGAGGTGAGTAGGCAGTTCCTTGAAGCACTGCATGGTGCATACTGGATCCTAATTTGAGGCATGGTTTTCACTCAAATGTTAAAAGGCCTCATGCCTTTAGCATGAGTTGTGCACTGGAGGCGTTACCCCTTCAAATGTGCATCTTCAGTGATTTTGCTGACTCCTTGTGTTGTATTTAGGTGATTTTGTGCCTAATGTGTTTTGCTGGTATTTTTTTAACTTGGTTATTGCTTTGACATCAGGAAGCATTATTTATTTTAATGGTGTTTGTTCCCTTTCTTTTAATAGAGTCAGATTTACAGATCTGTCAAGATAGAGTGCCAACATGTTGCACCAAAAGAATGGAAGAAAGCTACCAGGCAGCTGTTCGAAGAGAGAGGACGCAGAGTATCCAGGTGCTGAATTTTGAACTGAAGTACATGATTGTTGGCCACACTACAGCTTTTCAAGGTAGGAACTTTTGAAGTACTCCAGTCCCATGATGAACAGCTTGTAAAATCATCCCATACAAAGTAAAGAAAAGCTGTTTTTGTTCTTCATATTGCATTGCATACTGTAGTCACAGGCTTCTTGTTTACTTCCTTGCTCTTTAATGATCTTGCCTTTGGAAAAAAGTGATGGCACATAGTCTTGGCTGTTAAATTTAAGTATCTGCCTAAATCTAATCAGGTTTAGATTAGCCCTAATTCCTGAAATCATTTAAAAAAAGATTTGTGTGGATTTTTCAAGGCATTTTCAAATGTCATTTAAGTGCCTGATAGTTTTTTGTGCCTTTTGATACTCTTATGTCATCAAATCATTTACAGATGTAGAAAGTTAAATCAAAATTTACTTTTTGAAGCTGAAGAATGAGTGCTCTAACTGATGTGTCAAATGAAAGTACAGTTTTCTCTGCTTTTTAAAATGTTTCACTACCTAACAGGTAACATGCAGGGACCTCCTGTTTTCTAGAATTACGGCCACACTGTTGAATGTGCATGCATGAAGGATTCTGCAGTGAAAATCTGTTCTCATAAATCATGATGTTTTCGAAGATGTTTGCTCTAACGTGTTAATACAGGTTTACGTAGTTTCTTCAAACCCTTGTTGTACTGTTAGGGAAGTGGTTGTGTAGGATTATGCATTGTGAACTGTTGCGCACTGGACTTTCTCTAGAACGGCATTTAAGCATAGGCTGTGAATGTTAAATGTGAGATTGATTAAATCAGTCATTGAGTGATGAATCCAGCTTGCTGACTTTGTGGGACTAATGTGCTTAATTTTATCTTACTATTTTGCTGTATTTAGTGCTGAGCACCTTCATGGAATGGGTTTTGAAAACAAGCCAGTAGTTATCAAAATACAGTGTTGAGGTTTATATGATTAAGCTTGTTGTTATAAGGCACTTATTTTATCAAATAGTAGATTTTTTTTTGTCTAGTTTCTTCCATTTGTAAAATACTATTTAAAAAGTGATTGTCAATGAATAAAAGATGGCATATTATCTAAAATTTACAGTAATTGATGCTAGATGTTATTGAAGATGTGTAAATGCAAGGTGAAAAAAAAATCTGTTTTTGATTGCTTACTTCTTTTTTCTGTTCTGTACCTATGAGTGAAAAATGTCATTTTGGTTTATTCACTATCAGATTTTGAAAATGTTTTAGTAACTCCCATGATTTAAAATTTTGGTTTGAGGGCTCTTTGGAGGAGCACTGTAGTAAAAGTGTCCCTGTGTTGAAGAGGTGTCTGTTGGCATTGTTAAATGCTGGTGAGTTATTCAAGCAGTCTTTCAGTATCGTGACAGAGATAAGGTCAGAATAGATTAACCTACTATCCCCTTTAGGTCAAGCTAGTGGCTGTATGGTCCATTGATGAGGAAGCCTTTTTATGAAATGAAAGTGGCTTGACATTTCACACAGTTTAAATTTACAGGCATGTCCTGGAAGTGGGTAAGTAGGTGGTTTGTACCTTGTTATGTCTAGCCTTCTGTCTGTGTTAAATGGAACATTCAAAAATGCAAGTTTGCTTTATTGCATTGGGAGCTGCATTGTCCTTTGGTTTTGTCCCAGGTGTCAGTGAAAAGCCTCTTTATCTATCCTGTGTCTTACAAACATTCTGTTGCTGTGTATAGTACTGTGTGAGATACTTAATGAGAGGGAAGATCTTTGCACTGAGTTAACTTTTGGTCTGCTTCGGTTTGTTGTTCTTTTGAATGGTGAGAGTGCCAAAAGCACATTTAAAGTCTTAACAACAATAAATTCCTTATTTTAAGAAGCTCTCAGGTGCCTTTCGGATTTCATATTTCTTACGGTAATGGGAACTCATTTGGACTTGTGAAAAATAGCAGTTTTCTTGTTTGTATGTGGTATTGTTTACTTGTGTGGTTTTCATGTGCAAAACTTTCTTTTATGAACTCACACTTTTCACAGTGTTAGAAACACACACCTTTGGTAGTGTTAGCATAGTCAAAGCAAAGCAGTAGTTAGTCCTCTTAATTGCTTTCTGTGCACTTGTGACACACAGTACTGTTAATACTATACTGATGAAATAACTTTCAAGACGAGTATGGTACAAAAAGTTGATTTTCAGGAGTCCAACTTTTAATGTGGTGATGGGAATTAAACTTTAGTAGGAAGAGAGCACAGCTTTTGTAGAGAGTGAGGCTTTTTGTTGTTGTTTGTTTTGTTTTACATTCCTATCCCCTTATTTTCTTTCATGGAAGTCCAAAGACATTTCTGAGGGCTGATAATTAGATACCACAAGTATTAATGAGAAAGAGCTTTTTCATGTGAATAGGAGTTTTAATAGAAATTCAGTTAAGAATTCCCTCTACAATGCCTGGGTGCTGCAGGCAGCTGTGGACATCTTGATCTGAAGAGATTCTATTTTCTTTAATTGAAAATATTATGTAAGTAATTTTGCCCGCAGCTGAAGTAAGGCAATTTTCACTGGTGCCAGAGCTAGATCTGCAAAAATTTTAGTCTGTAAGATTTGATTAAATATACTGCAGCTGTGGGCAGGCTTGTTATGTTTGGGCTAATGCCTGTTCCTACATATGGTCAGCCTTAGAACTACAGTTTCATGCTGCTGTTTTTCTCCCTTTTAAGTCTTTGATATTAGTGACGCAGTATTTGCTCAAACACTTCATAAATCAATCTTCTGTTTGTGTGTTTTTTGTTTGAACTCCTTTGTCTAATGCTGTTGCATGTAATTAGGGTAGGCAGAGGCACACTGACATCAGCTGCAGGGTTAGTTTGTTCCATCCAAAAATCTTTCTCCATCTTTGCACCCATGGCTGCAGGCTAGAAATGCACAGGGTGACGATTTAAACAAATGATCAAACAGGATACTTTAATTTTGTAACTCACTTTCCTCTTTGACAACCAGAATGTTTTCCTTTGAAATTGCTCTTTTTTCATCCTAACCGTTTTTTAGACTTGCATATTAGCAAATGTATTGCTTTAGCTTAGATTTGAATGGATGTGTTTCTTATTTCTTGTGGTGATACTACATGTTCCTTGGCACAGTTATTCTTCTGTTCCCTGTTGTTCCCCACTCGTCTCATCAGTTCACTCATGCAAATAGCTGCACTCCTTGGGGACGGGTCCAAACAAGGCAACTTTGATTCATTGTTTGTGGATTAAAAGTGGTGTGGCTGTGCAGGCTGAAAGTTGCTGTCAGAAGAGCTATCAATAGTCTGATAGGAAAGCTTTGTTGTGGGCAGGCAGCAGAGAGAAACCTGCCATCCCTTTTCCATATCCTTTATGGAGTGCTAACAGGTGCTGTGTAAGGACCCACAGAAAGCTTGACTGTGCTCCTGTTTTATGCTGAGGTTAATTTGAGGTAATGAGAGTCCAAACATTGGTAATTTATTTGCTCTGCTGATGGTCTCTGCAAAGAGACATAGCGAGATACTTTGAAACCTACACACTTCATTCACCAAATTAGGAGGTAATCAGAGATACAGTGAAAAGCTTGGCAGTTTCCAGAAAAAAAAAATAAAAAATTGTTATTATTTGCTGTACTTTTTACTTTCACAGCATGGAGTAGAAATTGTTCACTGCCTATGAAGGGAAATCTTTCATAAAATAGGGTAGTTATAAAGCGATGCTTTTGTGTTGTTCCTCCAAAATAGCATTCCTTTGGCTTTCTGTTAGGGGGCCCAGGTGTTCCAATATCCTCCCTCCTGCAGAAGAATAAAACAGCTTTGTAATATTGTGCTTATCTCCTTCCTAACTGTGAAGGGTTTGAGAGAAGCTGTGGTTGTATTCTTTATACTGGGTGGGGAGATGGGAGTTGGATGAGGTCTTTGTTGCTATTTTTAGTAGCAGAAGCTGCTGCTGTGGCACTGCTGTTGTAAATACATTGTTCTGCTCTGTTGTCATCTGATTGCAGCTGACAACTGAAAAGGACATGAATGATACAAGATAATGGGGAGAACTAGTGGTAGCAGAGATCGAGCCCGGAACTCCTGGTTCTCAATGAAAGGCCTGAAAGTAAAAATCCAGTTGATCCAAAAAATCCCTAAGCACAAAGTTCCTGATCTGGCTGTTTCTCTGGTAAACTGGATGAGTCAGGTGGCTTCTGTAGGTCATGGGTTTGATACCAGTACTGGTGATAAGTACTGTCTAGTCCAACTGACCTGAACATTTCCGGAAACAAGTGCACAGGCTCACAGACATACGGAGTCAAACATTATAAATTTTAATTGGCTGAGTTGCAGTATTGCTGGCATTTATTTCTACTGAACTTAGAAATGTCAGCTTGAAATATAGGTGACTGGCTAATGGTGCTAACACACAATGAAATTTACAAAATTAAAACAAAAATAAAAACAAAAGATACTAGTTTGGAGAAGTGCACTCTGTTTTGTAGTTAATTAGTATATGCAGTGTAGTCACAATGCTGGAAGCAGATACAGTCCAAAATCAGAAAAAAAAAAAAAAAAAAAAGCTAACCAGCACCAAGAGACACCCACCAAGCATCACCATCACACCTTTGGTTTGCTTTGCTTACTAATGGATTGCAGAAACAGATTTAATTAGTACTTTTCATAATCTTTTAATTAGTACTTTTCATAATCTTGTATTACTTGGTCTTTTACTCTAACCATTTGTTACCCACCCCTTTCTGCTTTTATAAACCTGCTAAGTAGTGTTTTGTACTCGGATGACCTTTGAGCTGAAAGCTTGCCAAGATGTATAATTTTGTTTTGGCTCATTGCAAAAATGACTTCATGCAGAGAAAAGAAATAAGAGGCTTCATTAGAGTATTTCTCTCCACCTCCTGCATGCTGTTTATTCCTGTTCTCATTCCAGTGGGCCAAACAATCTGTGTTTTCTAGCAGGAATGACAGCCTGTTTTACATAAGTAGCCTAAGGAAGGCTAGAATATTCCTTTTTAGCTGTAGCTTCATGTGGGCAAACTTTGTGCACTTAGCCTACTATTGTTTGCCTGCTGCTCTTCTTTGCTGAAACATACAGAGCTCTTTAAATGGTACTTTCTGTCTATATCTTGAAGCACTGTTGAAAAGGACTTTGCTGTTGTTTTGTCAGTGCTAGAGATGGATAAAGTGAGGCACTGGGGAGGGAGTTGTCCTTCCAAAAGTGACAAAAGAGCCCATAGGCATGGCCAAGAGTGCACCACAGCTTATCTTAGTGAAATCTTCTGATCCCTTATTTAAAAAAAAAAAAAAGCGTTAATGATTTCTAGAGACCGTAGTGGGGAAAGTAATTTTGGCTGCCTGTAATCTCCTGAATGAGATCCTCATTTTGTTCTTGATCTTGCACAGTTGGACTTCTTCACCCTGACTGCGGATCAGGTCAGTATGGTGGAGAGGGCAGTATGAGGAAGCGGCATTCTGCATCAGCACTTTCATAAGATTCCTCTGCCTTTGTATTTTGGTAATGCTTAAATGGTCATAACCCAGTGTGCTTACCATGCTGTCATCGGAGGGAATTCCCCAGGTTTGCGATCCACTGTAAAACTGTTCGATGTAGGTGGAGGCAATTAAAGAACTGTAGGTAGGAGAGCCAAAGCCCATTAGGAATGAATGGCCTGTGTAACCAAGAAACTTGTGCGCAGTGGTGCTGAAGAATCACCTTTAAGAGACACAATCATCTGATTCTACCATGCTGCTTTTTGTCCCCATTATTGGTGCCATATTAATTGAAATGTCAGTAACTGCCTCACACTGAGTAAGGCTGTAGGGCCACTTAAAGGTTTTGTGCAGTGGCAAGGTAAATCAGAAATATGAGCAGTGGATCTTCTTCCTTTTTTGTACCTTACTGTTCCTTGATGAATAATAATTTATGAGCTTTGAGTTGAGGCTGAAATGTACCTGTTACAATTGTGCAATTATCCCTTGTTGCCCTTCCCCTCCATCCATTATTTCCTCTCTTTAAACAAGCTGTCATTTGGGTGCCACAAAAATTGGCAATGTTGACGACATGCTGACCACAATTTTAGTATGCGTAAGGCTACTTGCTATAAATATGCTGGATAGTATTTCCATTGTGCCATCTGATTCCGAAGTTTTATTGCTAAAAATGTATTATTCCCAGTATAAATATTCATCTTCTATATGCCATTTATGGCTTTAGAACTTGATATTTAGCTAAAATTTCAGTCTTGGTCTGCATATGGGGTGGGAGAAGGGATGCTAAATTCTTTTTGTTAAAGTGTCCTTTTTTCAGCAAAATATAAAAATAATTTCATATGTGGTATTTCCTAAAGCACTCACTTTTATCTTATGAACATGCAAAATTAAAAGAAAACTTTGAGATGTACCAGGGACTGGTAGTAAATATTAGCATAAAATTGTGAATGGCAATTATTAACGTCACGGTGCAAACCGTGCATTTTACCTCTACCTTCTCAGAAGCTGGGTGCGCACTTCGCTCAAGATTCTAGATTCAGAGATATGTTTTCATGTTATATGTTTCTTACCTGGTATCTTGTATTGTTCTGTTTTTCCTAAAAAATGGAATCACTGTGATGGTCATAGAATCACAGAATTGTTTGTTTTGGAAGAGACCTTTAAAGGTTATTTTATCCAACTCCCCTGCAGTGAACGGGGACACCTACAGCTCCATCAGGTGCTCAGAGCACTGTCCCGCCTGACCTTGATTGTCACCAAGGATGGGGCATCCACCACATCTCTGGGCAACCTGTGCCAGTGCCTCACCACTCTTACTGTAAAAATCTTGTTCCTTATATCCAGTCTAAATCTCCTGTTTTAGTTTGAAACCATTCCCCCTTGTCCTGTCAGAGCAGACCCTGCTAATGAGTCTGTTCTCTTCTTTCTCACATCCTCCCTTTAGATACTGAAAGGCTGCTCTCTGGTTCTCCAAGGTGAACAACCCCAGCAAGTTGAGGGAGGTGATCCTGCCTCTCTATTGTATGATCTACTATGCATTAAAGGAACAATATAAGGAATGTGTTTTATTTTTATATACATGCAGGCTGGAAGTTAAATGTGAAAACAAAAAATAAACTGTTATCTTTAAGATTTTCTATAGTGCATATTCAGTGTAAAATGAATATATACAGGACTCTAAATGTCCTATGAGACAAAATAAAAAATCTTTTGATTTTTTTCCCTATACTGTTTCATCTCCCATTGTATGTGTTCTGAAAGTTGAGATTTTTTTTTTTTACTGTTATTTTGCTCTTTGTATCTGTTGTAGTTTCCATGGAAATAAATAGGAGGCATTAGTTGCGGAGCAGCCTACCTGCCTCTCCATGCTACTGATTGTGATGAAGAATTCAAGAAGGCATTATTTTTTTTATTCTTTCCTCCAATACAAAAACTATTTTTTTGTAGTGGTGACAGATTCGGAGCAAACAGAAGGGTCTTCTTTTTCAAGCAATACTAGTAGTTCAGAAGGGGAAAATGGTATGATTATTGTTAAGCACGGAGAGAACAGCTCTGGCTGAGAAAGCTGAGCTGCATACCTTTGGAAGATAGTATACTGGGAAAACTTTGTTGTGCTTTTGTCCTGTTCAGATACTTTCAAAATTGTGTCACTGGCCACTGTTGGAGATTGATCTATAGGAATATTCATTCTAATGCAGATTGTAATGATTGTTCTTGGACTAAATGCATGTTGTTATGAAGATTTCTACTTGACTTTTGCATTTCATGTCAAATGTAGTAGAGGGACCTTGTCGTTTTGTCAGAAGTTCATCACAATTAAAATGGTTTTTCTGTGACCAAACTGTCCTTTGCTTAGGTTTTTCTCTTCCCCTTCAGATTGAGCTGCACTATTTGTCTTTAGCTTGTGCTTTCTAATGGGATCATTATCTGCAAACTTGCTGTCCGTTTATCACAGCATTTTTGTCATGATCTATAATAATTGTCTTGCAAATTTAAATACTAGTTTTCTTCTTCACAAAGCTAAAATCTCACCAAACACTCCTAGTATTTGCATATTAATGATCATACCGTTTTTTAGATTCACACTGCTAGTGCCTATTCAGAATCCATCTGAAAAGATAGTTTTCCTAGCCATTCTCTCTTTGATACTGCTACTGTACTGCATCTGAAATAATGCCTTTCATCTTGTACTTCCCAGTGGAGGCCATAATGCTAGTCACTTGTGATTTGTGATCTAAATGTCAGTTACTGTCACAGACCAATAATGCCAACTTTTTCATTCACTTACCATAAAAATTCAGATGGCATTTTCTGTTTTATCCAGTGCTGTCTTCTGTGTTGGAGAAGCATGACCTGAAAAAATCACCTACAATTTCATTATCTTCCTTTAAATGCCATCTTTAAAACTCCCCTTAAGGTCAAGATAAACAAAATGCTTGTTAAAGTCAATCCAAAATATGCTGAAACTACTGCCCGCTACAACGACCAGTTTTGTCACACTTATGCCCTTTTTTGTCTTTCCTCCACTGTGTATGTTTATCTGTCAGATGTTGTTTGCCTTTCCTTTTATTGGCAGCTCTGAGGCAGGCACCATGTTTTATCCTGGCTCCCTTTTACCTGTGATCTTTGTGTTCTGTTAGCATCCCTAAGTACTATAGTAATGCAAATAACTGGAGCTTGACATTTTTTTGTGTGTTTCTGATTGCATTCCCCACCCTCCTACCTTGTCATTTGGTCAGCTTGTCAGAAAGATGAAATTACTGGTTTAAAAAATGAAAAAAAAAAAATCAAAAAGGGGAATAATGGGGAAGACTGCCAACTTTCATTAAAAAAAATCTAGACGACTTTGATATGCTTTCAAAATAGCAAATATAGGTGAAAGATTTAATGAAAACCTATGAAGAACGATTAATTCTAGCCTTGGACTGTAAATCACTGTCTTCCAAACTCTAGTAACAAAGATGATGTCCACAGAAATCTTTCTAGGATAACAAAAACTACTGACCATGTTGCATATAATGGATTTTTTCTTAAACATAATAAAAATTTTTATTGAGTCTTCTTTTTTGACACTGAGATGGCATGTCCCTAAAGAATGGCCACAAGCAAGCTGAAAGCCTGTGGGTGACAGAGACCGAGACAACGCAGGGAGTCTTGTGGTTGGTGTGTACTATAAGCTGCCTGATCAAGTGGAGCCTGTTGATGAAGCCTTCTTCTTCCAGCTACAGAATGCATCTCAATCACTCTCATCCTGCTGGGGACCAACCAACCTGACATCTGCTGAAACAGTAGCACGATGAGCTATAGGCAGTCCAGAATGCTCCTGGAATGCACTGGGGATAACTTCTTGAGCCAGGCATCATAGAATCATAGAATCATAGAATGGCCTGGTTTGAAAAGGACCTCAAAGATCTAGTTTCAACCTCCCTGTTGTGGGCAGGGTCGCCAAGCACTAGACCAGGCTACCCAGAGCCACATCCAGCTTGGCCTTGAATACTTCCAGGGATGGGGCATCCGCAACCTCTCTGGGCAACCTGTTCCAGTGCGTTACCACCCTCTGAGCGAAAAACTTCCTCCTAATATCTAACCTAAATCTCCTTTGTCTTAATTTAAAACCATTCCCCCTTGTCCTGTCACTATCAACCCATGTAAACAATTGTTCCACCTCCTGTTCATACACTCCCTTCAAGTACTGGAAGGTTTATATGCTCCCTTCAAGTACTGGAAGGATATCATAGAATCATAGAGTGGCTTAAGTTGGAAGAGATCTTAAAAATCATTGAGCTCTAACCCCCTGCCTTGGGCAGGGTTGCCAACCACTAGATTAGGCTGCCCAGGGCCCCATCCAGCCTGGCATTAGACACCTCCATGGTATTCAAGTAATAGCCCCGCCAGGAGGTATGCAATGCTAGACCTGTTACTCACCAATGCAAGTGAAGTGATTGCTGACATCAGGCCTGTAGTTGCCACACAATGTTGGAGTTCACACTCATGAAAGAAGTCTGACAGAATAAGTGTAAAATCAAGATGCTGAATTGTAGAACAGCCAACTTCCAGCTCTGCAGGGAGTTAGTCAAGAAAACCTGCTGGAAAACTGCCCTTAAAGAGAAGGGACCAGAGTTTGCAGGTCTCTAAGGAAGCTTTCCTTAGGGCACAAAGGAGGCAAAAGACTGACATGGCTGAATGGGGACCTGCTGGTGAAACTGGAGAGCAAGAAGAAAATGCACAGGCAGTGGAAACAGGGACAGATACCCTGGGAAGAGTATATAGGGATGTTGCTAGGCTGTGTAGGGTTGGCGTCAGGAAGGCCAAAGCTCAGTTGGAACTGAACTTGGCAGGGAATGTGAAGAAAAGCAGGAAGGACTTCTATGGGTACATCAACCAGAAAAGGAAAGTCCAGAGGGAATTAGCTGATGTAGTCATCCAGCCACTCTCAGTGATATTTGAAAAGTCATTGTGGTCAGGTGAAGTCCCTGGTGACTAGAAAAAAGGCAATGTCACACTCATTTTTAAGAAGGGTGGAAAGGATGACCTAGGGAACTACCATCCTGTCAGCCTGACCTCTGTGCTGGGGAAGATTTTGGAAGAGATCCTCCTAGAAGCTATGCAAAGGCATTTGGAAGAGAGGGAGATGATAAGGGAGAATTTGCATGGCTTCACCACGAGCAGATCCTGCCTGACCAACCTAGTTGCCTTTTCTAATGGTGTAACTATGTCAGTGGACGAGGCAAGAGCCACTGATGTCGTTTGTCTGGAGTTCAGTAAGGGCTTTGACATGATTCCCCATAACATCCTTCTCTCCAAATTAGAAAGATGGATTTGATGGATTTTTGGTGGTCTGTTTGATAGCCAAGGAACTAGTTGCAAGGTCATACCCAGAGTGATGGTCAATCCATGTCCAGATGGAGATCACCGGTGAGTGGTGTCCCTCAAAGGTCAGTACTGGGACTGATGCTGTTTCAAATCTTAATCAGTGACATTCATAGTGAGATCTATTGCTCCCGCAGCAAGTTTGCAGAAGACGCCAAGCTCTGTGGTGTGATCGACAAGTCTGAGGGATGGCGTGCCAACAGGGAGACCTAGACAGGCTGAGCAGTGGCCCAGGAGAACCTCATGAGGTTCAACAAATCCAAATGCAAGGTGTATACCTGGGTCCTGGCAACCCCTGCTACCAGTGCAACCTGGGGGGCGTAAGAATGGAGACTTCTCAGCCCTGCTGAAAAAGACTTGGGGGCTACTTGCGGATGGCAAGCTGAACATGAGTCAGCAATGTGCCCTTGCTGCCCAGAAAGCCGACTGTATCCTGGGCTATATCAAAAGAAGCATGGTCAGCAGGTGGAGGGATGTGATCGCGCCCTGATGAGACCTCACCTGGAGCACTGCATCCAGATGTGGAGTCCTCAGTACAGGAGAGACATAGACCTGTTGGAGTGTGTCCAGAGGAGGGCCACAAAAATGATCCAAGGGATGAAACACCTCTCCTACAAGGACAGGCTGAGAGACCTGAGACTGTTCAGTGTGAAGAAGAGAAGGCTCCAGGGAGACCTGATTGCAGTCTTTCAGTATCTGAAGGAGAATATTAGCAGGGTCTGTTGGGATAGGACAAGGGGAAATGGTTTCAAACTAAAACAGGGGAGATTTAGACTGGATATTAGGAGCAAGTTTTTTGCAATAAGGGTGGTGAGGGATTGGCACAAGTTGCCCAGATGGATGTTCTGTCTTTGGAGACATTCAAGGTCAGGCTGGATGGTGCTCTGAGCACCTTATGGAGCTGTAGGTGTCCCTGTTCATTTCTGGGAAGTTGGACAAAATGACCTTTGAAGGTCTCTTCCAACTCAAAAGATTCTATGACCTCATAGTGTGGTGACTGTAGCTTTGTGAGTAGTTCTTTGTTTTAGTTCTGCATGTTGTATGCAGGTTCACTTTATTAAATAGCTTGCAGTTGTTTTTCAAGCACACAGTGCACAGAACTGTGCTCGAGGATAGATAATGGATTTATTAGTTCTGCCAGAAGCATGTTTGGTAATAATTTTTGACTGCTTTGTATCATTATATTGCTTTGACTTTCAAGCAAAAGTGTTTTGTTGTTTATATATCTTTGTGATGGACTCTATGATAGAGTTGTTTGCTCTGAGGCTTTGAATAGATGGTATTATTCCCTGTGAGGTGATGAGAGAAATACATGTTAAATTCATCTTAAAGGAAACAATAAATCATCTAGGTAAGATGTCATCCAATTTAGCCTTAATAATCATCGTGCATACTGCCTTCCTGAGGGCATTTGGCTTTTGATGTCATCTGATACCAAGAATGTAAGCAATTTGGAGCAGAGACGGTCTCTTCATTATCTGTTTAAAAATGTGCTTCATTCAATTTGGGCAGGGCACATTGATGCTCGAATTAGAAATCTAGTGAACACACACATAGTGTTTGTATTCATCTTGTATCTCTGTGTTTCACCTGTGAGTTGCTGTAATTAACTTTCATCTTCTTCATTCTTTCCAGCACCTTGTCAGGTTGTTGACCATATCTCCTGAGTATGAATGCATGGTGAAAGTGTAATTCAATAAATCAATGAAAAGAATAGACCAGATAGAAAGAGCACACATGCCATTTGAAGAGAGTGTGCAGTTGTCCAAAGAAAGTGAAGAAACACTTGCAGAAAGTGGGAAAGTGAATCTGAGAACCAAGGCTTTACTACAGTTCTGTTGAGAGGGCAGTGTTTTTTCCTTTTGTTCCTGAGTTCCAGCTTAAGGTCTCTGTTCAGCCAGACCGGTCTTCTACCCTGACGGCTCGTCTTCTGTAACTGGGGTATGGTCAGCTCCTGCACCTTTAAAATAACTTCCTTAAAGTATTCCCAGCCGTCCTGGGCTCCCATGCCCTCTAGAACTGCCTCCCAAGGGACTCTCTCAACCATGGTCCGAAAGAGGCCAAAGTCGGCCCTCCGGAACTCTGCATCTGGCCTAGAAATCTCTTTCCCTGTCCTCTAAAAATTACAGTGCCCTCAATTCTCACAGAGAATCTCTTTGCCCAACAACTTTTTCCTGCATTTGTAAGATCTCACCTACTGCTCACTATTTATCTTCAGAAACGTAATTTCTCCTATTTTACCTAAGACTTTGCTAGGGGGACACTAGATTTTTTTTTTCCAGCTTCTAAGAGTGAAACTATCTCTTCTCTGCCCACAGCAGCACCCACTATGCTGCTGTGAATGGCAACTTGCAAATGTAAGAAATGAGTGATCTGTGTGATTGTAGTGTACTCTCGCATTCTCAGACTTTCACATACGCAATTGAAAACAGATGACCAAAACTTCTTTTCTGCTCTAAAGGTGGATTTTTCATTTCCAAGGAATCTGACATGGAAGACATAAAACAATGGTGCATGTCGTAGACTAGACAAATGGAAAACCTGGCAGAGGTAGAACTTCAAAAATCCTTCCAATGAGTACTTCTGAGTAGATCCTTTTCTCAGTTTTCCCTTCTCTCACTTTAAGTCCCCTGTATTTCAAGTTGGTCTTTATAAAAGATGTGTGAAATCTGACACACTTCAGTACCAACTAGTGACTTCATCCAGTTTTGAGGAAAGCAACTTTTAACTCAGGCTTGAAGACTGGGATTGAGTGGACAGATTTGAGTATCAGACATGCTGCTAAAACCCTGTTCCTCAAGTCCTACCTGCAAGTTCTTTAAGTTCGCCTTCAATAGTATCGTGTGTTTTCAGGCACAGAGCCTACAGGTCCAACATATGGTCTCTGCTGACAGAGAGATATAAATGAAGTCCTTAAAGCACACTTTCCACATCTGCGTTTAAAGCTCTGAAACTTAATACTCCTCTAATAATTTTCATATTGTTTGATTTATTCCCCATTTCACTGGGATCTAAAAAGTTACATAGTTTTGTTTATTTAAAAATACACTTCAGTATTTCTGAAAATTTGTCAGAATGTATTAAAAAACAAACAAACAAATGAAACAAACAAATGAAACAAAAAAAGAAATCATCCACAGGCAACAGGATTTACCCTACTGACAAAAACACAAAAACCAACCTAGCACAGCAGCTTCACTGAGATGTATTGTGCTAGAAAAAGTAAGGAGCCTCTCCAGCCAAAAGACATTACTACATTAAAAATTACATTGGATCAAAACATTTGATACCATTGTATTAAGGGAACTCAAGGAAAAACACCAAACTTACATGAATTTTTGTTCCCCCAAAACTATGTGTATGAAGCCAGCATCTGGTTTCCTTTATTAAAAGATTTTGTTCTTATTAAAAATAAGAATACCTTATTGACATGCTGTATAGTTGAAATCAATTTATTCTGTAGGCATTCACATCTAATATGGATATAATAAATAATATGACTGGAGAAGTCTTTAACATTTTTCATCAGGAAATTCTGCTGCCTAAAATGAGAAACTGTCCAGGGTTAAGGACATTTGACATGTGCAAGCACACTCCCAAAATGTGGCTGTATGCAGATGTTTTGGGATGGTCTGGGTATGGGGTTCCTTAGTAACAAGCTACAGCACTTAGAATTTGAAGAGCAAGGAACCGCCAGGTCTCTTGAGTGCTGCTAGTGTCAACCTATATGGGATTTTCAGTAGTATTTACATAGAATTCTAACAGTATCATTAGGTGACCTTCAACTAGAGATGTAAAAGATGTAGAGATGCAAAGCATGTTGCTTCTGTTCTGGGACAAAATAGGTTCAGTAATTCAGAGATGTCCAAAGACATTCACAGAGTTAAGATGCAGTCTGGCTCTGACTTGAATCAAGTCCCTGAATTTTAAATAAAAACACTAATCCCACTCAGGGACAGCAGGGAACACCCTTCAGGTGTAGCTTCAGGAATGCTGACTGAAAAGATTTCATTTTCCATAAAATGAAGGGGAGAATCTTCTTTTCTTTTCTTTTCTTTTCTTTTCTTTTCTTTTCTTTTCTTTTCTTTTCTTTTCTTTTCTTTTCTTTTCTTTTCTTTTCTTTTCTTTT